>NC_051083.1:82142931-82288289 GCF_004664715.2 Peromyscus leucopus | reverse complement strand
AGCAGAATTCTACCGGATCTTCAAAGAAGAGTTAATACCAATACTCTCTAAATTGTTCCACACAATAGAAAGAGAAGGAACATTACCAAACTCCTTCTATGAGGCTACGATTACCCTGATTCCTAAACCTAACAAAGACACAACAAGGAAAGAGAACTATAGACCAGTCTCCCTCATGAACATTGATGCAAAAATACTCAATAAAATTCTGGCAAACAGACTCCATGAACACATCAAAACAATTATCCACCATGATGAAGTAGGCTTCATCCCAGAGATGCAAGGGTGGTTCAACATACGAAAGTCGGTGAATGTAATACACAATATAAACAAACTCAAAGAAAAAAACCACATGATCATCTCACTGGATGGAGAAAAGGCATTTGACAAAATCCAACACCCCTTCATGACAAAGGTCTTGGAGCGATCAGGAATACAGGAAACATACCTAAACATAATAAAGGCAATTTATAGCAAGCCAACAGCCAACATCTGATTAAATGGAGAGAAACTCAAAGTGATTCCACTAAAATCAGGCATGAGGCAAGGCTGTCCTTTCTCCACATACTTATTCAATATAGTACATGAAGTTCTAGTCAGAGCAATAAGACAACATAAGGAGATTAAGGGGATACAAATTGGAAAGGAAGAAGTCAAGCTTTCCCTATTTGCAGATGACATGATAGTATACTTGAGTGACACAAAGATTCAACCAAGGATCTGATACGCTTATAAACACCTTCAGCAACATAGCAGGATACAAGATGAACTCAAAAACTCAGTAGCCCTCCTATATACAATTGACAAAGAGGCTGAGAAGGAAATCAGAGATACATCACCCATTACAATAGCCACAAATGACATAAAATACTTGGGTAACTCTAACCAAGCAAGTGAAGGACCTGTATGACAAGAACTTTCAGTCCTGAAAAAAGAAATTGAGGAAGATGTCAGAAAATGGAAAGTTCTCCCATGCTCATGGATAGGCAGGACCAACATAGTAAAAATGGCAATTTTACCAAAATCATTCTACAGATTCAATGCAATCACCATCAAAATACCAACACAATTCTTCACAGACCTGGAAAGAATAATACTCAACTTCATATGGAAAAACAAACAAACAAACAAAAAACCCAGGATAGCCAAAAGAATCCTGTACAATAAAACAACCTCTAGAGTCATCATGATCCATGACTTCAAGCTCTAATATAGAGCTATAGTAATAAAAACAGCCTGGTATTGGCATAAAAACCGACATGTGGACCAATGGAATCAAATTGAAGACCCTGACATTAATCTGCACACCTATGAACATATAATTTTTGACAAGAAGCAAAAAGTGTACAATGGAAAAAAGAAAGCATCTTCAACAAATGGTGCTGGCATAACTGGATACCAACATGTAGAAGGCTGTAATAGATCCATATCTGTCACCATGCACAAAGAACTCAACATGGATCAAAGACCTCAACATAAATCCAGCTACTCTGAACCTGCTAGAAGAGAAAGTAGGAAGTAGTCTTGAATGCATTGGCATAGGAGATCACTTCCTAAATATAACACCAGTAGCTCAGACACTGAGAGAAACAATCAATCAATGGGAACTCTTGAAACTGAGAAGCTTTTGTAGAGCAAAGGATACGGTCAACAAGGCAAAGTGACAGCCTACAGAATGGGGAAAGGTCTTCACCAACCCCACATCTGACAGAGGACTGATATCCAGAATATATAAGGAACTCAAGAAGTTAGACATCAAAACGACCAACAGTCCCATTAAGAAATGGTCTATAGAACTAAACAGAGAATTGTCAACAGAGGAAACTCAAATGGCTGAAAGACATTTAAGGAATTGCTCAACATCCCTAATCATCAGGGAAATGCAAATCAAAACAACTCTGAGATACCACCTTACGCCTGTCAGAATGGTTAAGATCAAAAACACTGAAGACACTTCATGCTGGAGAGGATGTGGAACTAGGGGAACTTTCCTCCACTGCTGGTGGAAATGCAAGCTTGTACAATCACTTTGGAAATCAATATGGTGATTTCTTAGAAAATTGGGAATCAATTTCCCCCAAGATCTAGCTATACCACTCTTGGGCATATACCCAAAAAATGCTCAATCATACCACAAGAGCACTTGCTCAGCTATGTTCATATCAGCATTGTTTGTAATAGCCAAAACATGGAAACAACCTAGATGCCTTTCAACTGAAGAATGGATAAATAAATTGTGGCACATATACACAATGGAATACTACTCAGCAGAGGAAAACAATGACATCATGAGGTTTGCAGGCAAGTGGATGGATCTAGAAAAAATCATCCTGAGTGAGGTAACCCAGACTCAGAAAGATAAATATGGTATGTACTAACTCATAGGAGGATACTAGATGTGGAACAAGGATGACTGGACTGCTACTCACATCACCAGTGAGGCTACCTGGAAAACAGGACCCCAAGAAAGAAATGAGGATCGCCCAATGATGGAGAAATGGATGAGATGTACATGAGCAACCTGGACATGAGTGGGAGCATTGAAGGGCGAGGGTCGAGGGAAAGAGAGCAGGAGATCCCAGCTGGATCAAGAACAGAGAGGGAGAACAAGGAGTAGGAGACCATGGTAAATGAAGACCACATGAGAAAAGGAAGAAACAAAGTGCTAAAGAGGCCCACAGAAATCCACAAAGATACCCCCACAAAAGACTGCTGGCAATGGTCTAGAGACATCCAGAACTGACCTACTCTGGTGATGGGATGGCCAAATACCTTATAGTTGTGCCAGAAACCCCATACAAGGACTGAGAAATCTGGATGCAGAGATCCATGACTAGGCCCTGGGAGGAGTGCCGGGAGTCTAATTAGCGAGAAAGAGGAGGGTTTATATGAGCGAGAATTGTTGAAACCAAGGTTGGATAAAGCACAGGGACAAATAGCCAAACAAATAGCCAAACAAAGGCTGAGGGGACCCCAAATGGATCAGGCCCTCTGAATACATGAGACAGTTGGTTTGCTTGATCTGTTTGGGAGGCATCTAGGCAGTGGTACCAGGTCCTGTGCTCATTGCATGAGTTGGCTGTTTGAAACCTGGGGCTTATGCAGGGATGCTTGGCTCAATCTGGGAGGAGGGGACTGGACCTGCCTGGACTGAGTCTACTAGGTTGATCTCAGTCCTAGGGGGAGGCTTTGCATTGGAGGGAGATGGGAATGGGGGGTGGGCTGTGGGGAAGGGGAGGGGCGCAGGAAGGGAGAGAACAAGGGAATCTGTGGCTGTTATGTAGAACTGAATGGTATTGTAAAATAAAATAAAAGGGAAAAAATAAAAATGAATAGTCCAAGAGAATTATCAACGGAAGCTGAGAAAGAATTGGCCTTGGTAGAAAAGAAAGTATATGAAGGGCATGTGGATTGTATTGATCCAAAGCTGGATTGCATTTTGGTTATTTTACCTTTTAGGCATTCTCCTACAAGAAAATAATGCAGAGGGAAGTTATTATAATGAAATGGATATTTTTACCAAATAAACCAAATAAAAAATTAAAAACTTATGTGGAAAAAATCTCTGACTTGATTTGGAAAGGAAAATTTATACTTCGTCAATTAGCAGGAATAGACCCAGCAGAAATTGTCGTACCTTTAACTAAGGAGGACATTGAAAAATTATGGACAGAAAGTGAACCTTGGCAAAGAGCTTGCAGTAATTTTTTGGGAGAAATTAACAGCAAATATTCCAAACGTGAAATAATTGATCTTATAAAACAGCTGATTGGATCTTGCCTCGAATTGTATGGCAAAAACCCATATCTGGAGTTCGTACATTTTATACAGATGCCAACAAACAAGGATAGGCAAGTTACAAATCAGAAAATTTAAGTAAAGTGGTTCAAAGTCCTTATAATTCAGTTCAAAAATCAGAATTGTATGCTATTCTGTTGGTATTAATGGATTTTTCAGAACCTCTCAACTTAGTAACTGACTCTCAGTATGCTGAAAGAGCAGTATTACATATTGAGACTGCAGAATTTATCCCTGATGCTTCAGAGTTAACTTCACTATTTATTCATTTACAAGATACAATCAGGAAAAGGAGTCATCCTTTATATATAACTCACATCCGATCCCATACTGGTCTGCCAGGCTCTCTAGCACAAGGCAATGATTAGATGGATAAATTATTGATAGGAAATGTGCTGGAGGCCTCAGAATTTCATAAAAAACATCATGTCAATAGTAAAGATTTAAAAAAGAATTTTTCCATAAACTGGCAACAAGCCAAAAAATAGTAAAGAAATGTCTGACTTGTTCCTTCTACAATCAAACGCCATTACCAGCAGGATGTATCCCAAAGGGTACTCAGAGGAGTGAAATCTGGCAGATGGATGTGTTTCACTTTAAAGAATTTGGAAAATTGAAATATGTACACCACACCATTGATACTTATTCAGGATTTCAATGGGCAACTGCCTTGAGTTCTGAAAAAGCTGATTCTGTAATCACTCATTTGCTAGAAGTTATGGCCATCATGGGTATACCTGCACAAATCAAAACTGACAATGCTCCATTATATGTCTCTGTTAAAATGAAACAGTTTTTTGCTTATTACAAAATAAAGCATATTACAGGTATACCACATAATCCTACAGGTCAAGCAGTTATAGAAAGATCAAACAGAACTCTAAAGTATATGCTAAATAAATAGAAAGGGGTAACAAAAACCCCAGAAGTAGACTGCACAATGCTCTATTAGCTTTGAATTGTCTCCTTGCCAATGAGAAAGGAACAACAGCTGCAGAGAGACATTGGATAATAGAAAAAAACTACAGAGTTAAATCAGCCTTTAGACTTTAAGGATATGCTGACCTCAGAATGGAAACCAGGATATGGGTTACATTGTGGACGAGGTTTTGCTTTTGTTTCTACAGGAGTAGATAAGCTGTGGGTGCCAGCAAATTTGATAAAGGTTCGATTTAATTAGAGGAGGTGACAATTCATCAACGAGCATGAACATCCGATTTAAACTAACTTGTACCAATAACACATGCCTTTTCATTTAATCAGATAATAACTTGCCAAAAAGGAACATCCCAAAAAAACTTGGGGAAAGGTTTTTGTTTTTGTCTTTTAGGAGAATGAAGGTTAAGGAATCTGAAGAACACTGGACAAATGAGACAACTGAGGAAAAGGGACAAATCATCTATCCCAGAAAACAGAGTGAAAAGGCATATGGGTATATCATCTAAAAAAATTTATGTCTTCCTAAATGTTTGTTTCTGCTTTCCTCTAAAGATTCAACACTATTGGTCTTCTAATAGTCTCATTTCAATTAAAATTTAAAGCTGATTTTGGAGTTGGAGAATGGCCCTCTCCTTCTTTAAACTCAAGCATGTTGTTAAAAGGAAAATGCAAACTCCCTGTATCATGCCAGAATAAAAGAGCCATCTTCTGCTATGGGACAGGAGAAAAGCCAAATTAATTAAGGGACTATTCTATTACTAATCTCAACGCTTTGATTCTATTCTGATTCTTTAAACTTTTCTTAAAGTATGAATTTTATATCAAAATTTACAAGATTTATATATATATAGAGATATAGATATATATCCATTTTAAACTTTGTTAGGATATGAATGGTCATAAAGAGTACTAACTAATTCTAGAAAGAAAAAAGTCTTCAATTAACTGCATATATATGTCTTTGTGTTTGAGTCTCTTATCAGTTTTCTGCAGGAAATCATGGCCAGGCCTAACATCAACTAAAGTCTCCAGGAAGAAGATGGGGCCCCACAACAACAACAATTCCATGTGGACAATAATAACATCACTAAGCTGACAAGCATCAGCTACAGATCAGCTTTGAACTACAAAGTGCTTAGAGCAATTTTGAGAGGGCTAGCTGAAATGATCCAGTCTCAAAGACTACTTGAATAAGGACTTGAGATAAACCCTGAACTTTGGCATTATACACAGACTGGATAACAAAGGATATAGTTACCTTTCCTAGAATTTGACAATTAACCTAATCTTTTTCTTTTCAGGATAAATATACCTTTGCCCATACCTAGCAGGAAGCAATTTTATGAATATGATGCCCACATTTCCAAAGAGGTGGTGTGGGGCAGGTGGTTTTTTTGGTCTTTTAATGGGTTTTGCGTCTGGGATAATTTTCATTGTTTGTGGAGGTTGGTTACAAGTTGTTGTCAAGGGTTAGGAAAAAGGCTAAGCAAAGGATATTAGATTTAAGGTTCTTGTTTAAAAAAAGAGAAAAGAAAAGAAAAAGACAATTACTAGTTTTAAATACTTACATTGGATTGGATTGTTTTATATTGTATACAAAATATATATATTAAAATTGATATTGTTAGAAAATCCTATATGTATATTTCTAACTGTATTTATACTGTTCATTTAACAATGTAATACAATTTTCTGATCCTTGAATTTTATTATTACCAACTATTAGGATATAAAGAAATGAAAGTTAGTAGTTAGACATTTAATAGAACTTGTAGTCACATTAGGTATGTTTTCAAGACTGAGCAGATATATTTTAGATAGGTCATCTTCAAACCCTTTAGAGATCTACAGAATATGGCATTTAAAATGTTTTAATAACTTAGAAAATTTTTCTTTTTTGTTTATGACAATGAGACTTTTTGGCTCCTGCAGTACCAATCTACTTTTGAGAAAATATGGGCATTGAAAAAACTGTAATTGGAGTTAACTTTCATTGTGGCAAAAGTTAGCCACTGGACAACAAAGTATCCTCGAATCAACTACTGACAAACAGGATAGACAGGACATGAAACAAAGGACTACTGATGCTTGCCGAAACAAGTGTGGTTATGGCTTTATCAAAAGGCATCTTCTGAGGCCAGGACAATATGGCACCATCCCTGAAGTGGCCTTCACAATCCCGAAAATGTACAGTACCCTTTTCTTTGAAGGCAGCTGAACAGGCAGTGGGCCAAATGGCTTCTGATGTGCAATGGAACAGCAGCTGAAACAGATATCCTTGAAGAGTAACTAAGCTCATGCCTCTCAATAGTAGAATGGCATTTAATAGAGGGATGTGGAGAAGAACGGGATGCTGAGATGAAGCAACACACACACACATAGCCAAGAAGAATGGACAGCTGAATTTAAAAAAAAATCAACCATTTCCAGAATTTAAAATCCTGAATCATGACACGACACAGGTGTTTCTGGTATATAGACTGCTCTCACCCAATGTGAGGTTGAACTGTTGACCTTGTGTATATCCTACTTCACAAATAAGTCTGTCAGATACGCTAAGCCTATAGGCTGAAGATGATGCCCCAACACTGCAGAGAAACCTCAGATGACTGTCCAAGCAGCTGTCTGTTTTTGTCAACTCACAATTTTTTGGAAGTTGCTTGCATGTACTTCCTGTTTTTATTTTTGTTAGCTAATATTATTATTTCCTTCTTAGGTCTCTGAGGGAGTTGAAGATTAATTAGTTATAGTTGAAGATTAATTAGGATAGAAAATGAATTAGATACATTTTGGACTTACCAAAATAGGACAGATAATGGAATTATTTTCTCTGAATTTGTCAAATAAAAATGGACTAGACATTATTTAGGTATTTATTACTTGTATATATTGTATATAGTTATTGTACTTTGTATATAGTTTTTCTTATGTTAGTTATAAGCTTTATCCTTTTCTCTTTTTATTAAAATAGAAAGGGGGAAATATGGTGATATTTTATTTGTACTGAAATGTGATTTTAATTGTATGTTAATAAATAAAGTTGCCCCAGGGGTCAGAGCTATTAGAGCCATAGGAAAGCTGGGCGGTGGTGGTGAACACCTTTAATCCCAGCACTTGGTAGGCAGAGCTAGGTAAGTCTCTGTGTGTTCAGGGATACAGCCAGCATTGGATACACACGCCTTTAATCTCAATACCAACCATAGAAGACCTGGAGGTCTGTACAGACAGGCAGAGACGAGGCAGTTATGTGGTTGGGTTTACAACCAATGACAAGGCAGAACAGAAAGTTTATATAAAGACTTTAACACAGGAAGTAGCTCTCTTTTGGAGAGGTAGGACCACCACAGGAGGAAGGATAAGGTTTTAGCTCTTAGCTCTGATCTCTTGGCTTTCTTCTTTGCATTGGTTCTGTGTTTCTTATTGAATAAGACGGTTGGTTACATCTACACCCTAATAACATTTTTTTTATTATTTTTAAGATGATTAATTACTATAATTTATAAGAGATCTTATTTTTGCTTTCCTTATTGCTAAAGAGTTTAATTATTCTCAATCCTTCATTTTAGATTTCTTCTTTTTGCAAAACTTGTCTTTCTGGGCTTTATAAACTAGCTCCAGTTATAAACCAAATATTCAGGGATCAGTGAATCCAAGATTTCTTCTCTATAACAGTCTCAATTGCTTCTCATACACAATGATGAAATAAATCCAAGTTTTACTTCCTTTTGTCTTAGTACTCCATTTATCTGTAATTGCTACCTTAGCATTTTCTCATAAATTCCACATTGAGTCAGTAATTTCAAGCACCTTAGTATTTTATCTAGATTGTATTTTCTATTCTCATCTGCAGATCGTCAATGACACAGAGAATTCCCACACTTTACATCAGCCATAAAAAATCTAGCATAACAGTTCTAAATCCAAATACATAATATTTAAGAGAAAAAAAATAGTTCACAATATCAATCACAAAAAGTGTAGTGACAAAAGTATGTCAATATCCTTTTCCCATCATTCCAATGATGTCCTTGAAGAATTATCATTTAGTAAAAGAATATGTGATTTATGCAAAAGCAGAATAAAAGTTAATGCTAGGTTGGAAAAGGGAATATGGAATCTAAGAGCATTCCTTGGGTATATGCTCAAGGGTGGTATAGCTCGGTCTTGAGGAAGACTTATTCTCAATTTTCTGAGAAACAGCCATACTGATTTCCAGAGTAGAACAGTTTTTTTTTTTTTTAATTTATGCTGTGGAATATTCTGTATGTTAAATGTGTTGCTCTGATTGGTTAATAAATAAAACACTGATTGGTCAGTAGCCAGGCAGGAAGTAAAGGTGGGACAAAGAGAGAGTAGAATTCTGGGAAGTGGAAGCCTGAGGGGAGAGATGCTGCCAGCCTCCTCAATGAGAAGCAGATGTTAAGATATCAGTAAGCCACAAGTCATGTGGCAACTTATAGATGAATAGAAATGGGTTAATTTAAGATATAAGAACAGTTGGCAAGCACCCTGACACAGCCATACAGTTTGTAAATAATATAAGCATCTGTGTGTTTATTTTATAAGTGGGCTGTCAGACTGCTGGGATTGGCGGGACCCAGAGAGAAAACTCCAGCTACATATTTATTTTAACTTTTTTTCATTTACATTCCAACCACAGATTCTTCTCTCATTCCTGCTTCCACTTCTTCTCAGCCTTTCTCACCCTGACCCCCCATCCCCTCCTCCAAAAGGGTAAGGCCTCCCACTGGGAGTTAGCAAAGCCTAGTATATTCAGTTGAGGCAGGACCAATCCTCTCCCAGCTGCATCAAGGCATCCCACCATAGAGAATGGGTTCCAAAAAGCCAGCTCATATTTGATCTAGCTCATACTCCAAAAATCCTTTTGCCATAAAAGACCTGAATTTGTTGGGGGTCTAGGGATGTACTTTTGCTATGAATTCGATACACACTCCTACAAAAATCCATAAAGAATTGTGATTACCTCAAGATATCTCTGAGATAAATAAGTAAGTCATCTCTTTTAGGTAGCTACTTTAAGTTCAAATCTTAGGTGAGTAAAGAGCTATATACTCATATCAGATAAATGTTTGCCTTCTAGAAAATCAACCTTTCTAATTAACTTGGCCTAAGAGCCTCACTTCTTCCCACTGTTTCAATCAGACATTCTTAACTTCATAGTGCTGCTGGTTGTTACTTCACAGATGCTATCATTCAGCCTGAGGATAGATACATTTTAGTATTAAGTAACCTGATCTCTTTAAAATGATGAACTTAGGAAACTTATAGTTCTCTCAGATCTGTTGCTGTAATTGTGATTTATTAGCCAAATTTATTTTCTGTGCCTTGCTGGCTCATGATTTTTGCAAAAGAATATGGCTACCAATCATCAAAATTTTATTCAATTTTATTACTATATTTACTATTGTCCAAAGGAAAAAAGGTTACAAATTAAATGTGCATAGATGTGCTCTCTGATCTTTTCTGCAAAGGGCACTTGTCTTGTAGTATGCCAACAAACTGATCAGAATAAGTGGAAAGACTTTAATGGCAGTATCAGTTACATTAACACACAGTGAGAGTCCTCTTAGAATCATTTGCACAAACTTGTTAGTTTTTGACAGCATTATAGAAACAAATTTCTGAATTGAAAACTCCAATCTATTATGAAGTGATGCCATCAAATAGGTCATGAGAAGACTGAATAATTTACTGTGAATTCCAAAAGTAAGTTGTGATTTTATTTTATTTTATTTATTAATTGAGTATGAAAAAGTTGACCTTACATGGTAGCTCTTTGCCTAGAAAAATAAGCTCAAGAAACAGAGTTGCTTTTATTGTATTTACCACACACTACATTGATGACGTTTGACTGTTTCTTGAGAAATGAGTGTAGTTGACTGTGATGAATGTGTGGCTTCCCTTGAAAGGCTTCCAAAGAGTCAGGCTAGTTATACATTGACTTGATGACAAGAATAGAATTAATGCATAGGTCCATAATACCGTGTTAATAGGCATCACAGGGGAAATATAGGAAAAATTCATATCACATAAGAATAACTGTAGCAATTTCAATAATGAATTCAGAGATGTAGCCAACTACTTACAAATTACACTCAAAGGAAATGAAAGCATTTCTCTTTACCTATATTTGACTGAAATTTTAAAATATTCTAACAATCACAATCATGGTGTTAGAGGAGATTTTTAAAAGAATAAGTGAACAGTATCAGACAAATCCATTTAGGAGAAAGGTCATACCTCTATAAAAATCCAAGCAAAATGTGATAAAAAAAAAAAGTGAGAGCTACTTTTAGAGATAATTATTTTCTGGGTACTGCTTTTTTGGTATTTACTATGTTAGGGTACTTGAAGTGTTGGACAAATGGCAATTTTACTGAGAATTAAAGTGTTAAAATATCTGTGGGGAAAGTTTTCTGTACCTGATCCTGTTTCCCAGGAAAAGATTAGAGAATCTTGTGAAACAGAATGTTGATAAAATTTACATCTACACTTTTGTTTGCTTGAGTAACAGCCAATATTTCTGCTTGGTATCTAAATTTAGATGTTTGTCTGAATAAATGGTCAAGCTGAAGCCTTTCAAAACATCTTGGAGTGAAGGGTAAAAAAAAATCTTAAATTTTAAATTATGATACAAACACGAAGCATACCCACTTAAGCAATTCATTTGCAGTATTTACTCTGCTTAAATTATCGCTGAATATCATGTGTTCATGTGTTTAATGTGGTTTCCATTTCTTTAGTGAAATAACTTAAGCTGGGTACTTACAAAGAATTTACTTTACATTTGCGAAGCATTTTGCCAGCTCCAAGAAGGGGACTCTTTGCCGTCCACACTTTGTGGTAGATGGTATCATGTTGGAAGTATGTGCAAGATGGAAAGGACACATGATGAGACAGAAACCAGAGAATGAGTTAAGAATCAGTTTTGCTCTTTTATAACACCTCACAAGAGAAGTAATTCAGGAATACCATAACTATCCTAATTCTTCCTAAGACAGCACCCTACTTCCCACTTGGTCTACTTCTCAAAGGTCTCATCACCTTTTAACATCATCATAATAGGAACCCACACTTCCTACACACAAACCCTTGGTAGATAAATAACATCTAAATCAATTTTATAACATTAATTTTTTGCAGTGCTAGAATTGAACATAGGGCCTTATATATGTAACACATAATATTTATGCCTATTTTTTTCTTTTCTTTTTTTGAGACATGGTTTCTCTGTGTAGTTTTGTTACCTGTCCTGGATCTTGCTCTATAGACCAAGCTAACCTCAAACTGACAGAGATGTTCCTGGCTCTGCCTCCTGAGTGCTGGGATTAAAAGCGTGCACCATCAGTGCTTGCACCTAATTTTTGTTATATATTCATTATCCTGGTGAAGTTCATTGTATTTCATAAACATGAAACTTATAGTTTTATCTTATGCTATATATTCCATCATTAGATGTGAGAAGAAACTATAAGATACTATATGAAGTATTGTAGTTGCAGATAAATTATCAGTATCACTCACAATGACTTTTCATCTCTATGCATCAAATCTTCCTCTGCCTTTTTCACATCCTGTTTGAATCTACTTCCATCTTGATAATCCAGGGTAATCTCATCTCGATCTTTTTTTCCAATTTTTAAAATTTTTCTTGTGGTAATATTTTATTTGTGCTGAAATGTAGTGATATTTTATTTGCGCTTTAATAAAGCATGCCTTGAGATCAGGGGAAAAGGCCAGTCATTTTAAGTAAACAAGAAGTCAGGCAGCACACCCTTAATTTGATCACTTATCAGGTAGGGTCTCTGTGTGTTCAAAGCCATACTAGGGAACAGAGCCAAGTGTGGTGACACACACCTTTAATCCCAGTACCAACCAGAGAGACCTGGAGGCCTGTACAGACAGACAGTGACACGGAAGTTAGGTAGCTGGACTAAGATAGCCAATGAGGGCAAAAAAGCAAGGCGATAAAAGTGTAGGTATGACAGGAAGAAGCTTGCATTTGGAAGCTGCAGAGTTGGTGAGGTAAGGTTGGCTGACGGCTTTCCCTGATCTCTCTAAGATTTTTCACTCCTATATTTAGATCCATGTTTTTATTTAATAAGGCCATTTAGAAATTCATCTACATCTTCTCTCACACATTACATCCTGACTGCAGTTTTCCAAGTCTCTACTCCTCCCAGTCCCTCCTCCCACCTCCACTTTCCTCCAGATCTGCTCCTTCTCTGATTCCCTTCAGAAAGGAGCAGGATTCCCAGTGATAACAACTGAACATGGCATAACAAGATGCAATAAGACTAGGCACAACCCCTCATATTAAGACTTGATGAGGCAACACTATAGGAGAAAAGGGTCTGACAAGCAGGAAAAAGTATCAGAGACACCCCTATTCCCACTGTTAGAAGTTCAACTAAAACCCCAAGCTAAACAACCAAAGCATGTTTGCAGAGGGCCTAGTACAACCTATTTCCAAATTTTCACGTTTTTCTTTTTCCTTATAATATGACATTTCTAAGTTCCAGAGACTAGCTTTATTTAACTTAGCGTGGTCATTATTATTACTATCACAAAGTCATCGAATTTGTGGAGTTCATAGTATCCAGGATAGAAACGAGAAAAACCTGTTTTTAGAATACTTTATTTCCTATTGTTTCAATGTCTGTGGGAAAGTTTTGACAGCTAAAGGCAATGAATATAAATCCATATCATGATAAATTGCTGACATTGAATTCTAATGTAAATTACTTACAAATATCAGGCATACAGGGTAGTTTTTTCCTGTTTCTATTTAAGTGTTCAAATATTATTGTCTACTTCACCAGGAAAAGCAAAAAAGGAGAAGTTGAGTACATATATTCCAACTCTTATTACTCTTTTTGGCCTCAACTGATGGATGGAGTAAAGTTTCTATCTTTTCCTGTACCTTCCAGGTAGACAGTTAACTGGCTACCTATCACTTGTAGGGATTTGAGTATATTTGTCTCCCTCCTTTCATCAAAATTAAAATTTTATCCTTGAGCATATTTTGTATTATCTCAATGAATCATAACCTTGCTTTTAATTTTGCAAAGTTTATAAAATAAAGTCCTCTAGACCAGTGGGTCTCAATTTTCCTAATGCTGCAAACCTTTAATACAATTCCTCATGTTGTGGTGACCCCCAACTATAAAATTATTTTTGCTGCTACACTGGAATCTCCAAGATGTTCCTGCTTCTGGCTATACTCTCCCAATTATCTATAACAAATCTTCACTTCCACTATACCTAGGAGCAGTCATGTCCTTTCCCTTTTCTTTCTTTCATTTTTTTATTCATCTGATATTGAAATTCCAGGTTTTGTCACTACATGAATGGAAAAAAAATTAAGGAAGGAAAATGAATGGTCCTGGGTTTTGGCACCAGATGAATGAAAAGAAATAAATCAAAAAGGACAGGAACATGGCTGATCCTAGGTGTGGTGAAGAAGAGAGTTATAGATTCGTGGGAGAACACAGTCAGAAGCAGTGATATTTGGGAGAGTTCAGAGAGAAGGGAGGAAAAGGGAGAGGGGGAGAGGGGGACAAGAGAGGGGAAGCACCCAGAAGGTCCAAAAGAGAATAGATGAATGGCCAACTAACCCAAAAGATTACACAGATAAGTACAGCTAAGGAAAGGGCAGCTCAGCCCCTGGAATAGAGAAGCTTAGGGTAGGGGGTGTGGTATTCCAGCCAGGAAGGGGCTGTGATAGGTAGGGACTGAGGGATACAGAGAGAACCTGGTGGCCAGCATCTGCTTTGATATGTTAAGTAGGCACCTTAGCTGTTTGTCCCATGTTTGAAACCTAACAGCTAGCATTATATTTCTGCTTTCTATACATGCTGAAACATTTTGGGGAACATGAAAAGTTGAAGAAAAGCATTTATCTCACATTCTATTTTCATTTTCTTTCTACTCTACAGTGATAATGCTGGACTTCAGGGACAGTGTTTTTATTCATTACCAGTTTATTTTGAGTCAGTATACTATTTTACATTACTCTCCTTAAAGGGAAATAAGTCTTTGTATCTCTTCTACAATGTTATTAACATCTTTTGTATTTATTATGTATACCTGCCAGGAAATATAAAAGAACACCACCACCCTCACCCTCAAAAAGTAAGAGCATAATGAGAAACAAACAAACTAACTAACTAACTAGCTAACTAACTAACTATATATATATATATATATAGTTTTATATATATATATATATATATATATATATATATATATATATATAACATAACTTTGTATATAAAGTAGATGGAAATCTCTGGATATGAATAAGCAAAAGTCAGAAATGAAGGCTGGGTGTGTTGGTACACACATGTACACTACTTGAGAAGATATGGAAAAAGCATCATTAGTTTAAGACCAATTTGACCCTGTTTCATAAAAAAGCAACAACAACAAACCCCCTCATATGCAATGCAATGATAAGGCATGGATAAATCCAATTAGGAGATTTGTGAGAATTATTAGAAAATTGATGTTATAGTTTATCAGAAATTTTCATCTATAATGATGATCAACTGGCTCTAGGCACAATTCTATATTTTGAAATATTTTTTTTTTTTCAAGACAGGGTTTCTCTTTGTAGCTTTGCGCCTTTTCCTGGAACTCACTTGGTAGCCCAGGCTGGCCTCGAACTCACAGAGATCTGCCTGGCTCTGCCTCCCGAGTGCTGGGATTAAAGGCATGCGCCACCACCAACCGGCTATATTTTGAAATCTTATACAAGTGGTCTTAATTCAAAATTAAGAATATTTTTCCCTCATGTATATCTAAAGTAAGGTTTAGAAATATTTCAAGCAGGTCTCTGAAATATTATGACTAAGACCACTTAAAGCTTCATTTTATTTTTATATTCAATTATTTTCCTTTAGCTTCCTAAAAAGTTTTGCCTGTTTTTTATTGATATATGTAAATCCCACCCTATTTTATGACTCTTTAGGTTAATTGCATTGACCATACTTTTAGTGTGCTTTTATCCCTATCTATGTGAGAAGTCACAGTTTAAACAAATTTATAATTTTTTGTCATATAGATTTCTCTTTATTTATTTATTTAGAGAGTGTTTTATTTTATTTTATACTATTTTTTAAAACGGGGTATCTCTAAGCAAATCTAGCTATCCTAGAACTCAATATGTAGATATAGCTGTCTTTGAGCTAACAGAGATTCTCCTGCTTCTACCTCCCAAGTTTTGGAATTAAAGGAGCACTATATCTGTCATATAGATTTAAAAGAAAGGATAGATTTTAGTAAACTATGTTAGAGCATCTATACTTTGTATTTTAAAGAGAAAAATGCCATTGCTTAAATTTATTTTGTTAATTCCAATAGCATCAATAATAATTTAGTAGAATAGTACCTTCAGCAGTAATTAAATGGAATATGAGAAATCAAAGATAGAAGTAAAATATTACACTAAAATTGATCATAAAAATTAACATACTATGATATAGATATGATATGATAGGATGAAAGGGTAGATTACTGAATCTACTTTTAAAGAGCAACTTGTTTAAAATGTTTTACATTGCTATGGATTTTAGTTTATTGATACAAATTTAAAGTTAATTTTGTTATACTGTATGTGTATTTTTACTCTTGTTTAAGGTATTATGTTTACACAACTCATTTAAATTGTAATGGAACAATTAGTCATCTATGATAATCATACTTGTAGTCATGTTAGTTAAGTTTTCTAAGTATACATAGATATAATTCAATTAGGTAGGTAATCTTCAAACACTTCATAGACCTACAGAATATGGCATTTAAAATGTTTTAAAAATTTAGACTTTCTGGACAATGAGACATGTCTGCTCCTGGCAGCACCAATTTACTTCAGAGAGGAGATGAGCATCAAAAATACTCCATATGGAATTTATCTTCACCTTGGCAAAAATAGCCATTTGGGCAAGAAACTGTTCTTGCCTGGACTGCTTGATCAACTGGACATGCAAGACCCATAGGAAGGTGACCACTTAACTTTGCTTGGTGAAATGGTCCTTCAGATTCCTGCTTCGCAAAGGAAACTGCCAGACATTCTACAGGACACAGAGAAAAATGACTGAGAAATTCTAAGCCTCTGGGCTGAAGACAGATGCCCCAACTTTATAAAGAAACATTAGATGACTGTCCAGGCTGCCAGCTGTCTCTGTCTATCCTGCAAGACTCCCAAAAGTTGCTTGATCCTTCTCCTGTTTCTCAGGTAATAGTATATCCTTCTGGGTCTTTGATGTAGTTGAAGACTAGAGTTATAATTTTCTCAGTTATGATAAAAGATAAGTTAGATATAAAACCTTAGACTCACAAATATAAGATAGATAGGATATCTTCTTTAATATTGTAACTATAATTCTTGCTTGATAATTGTTTTGTTATATGTAATTTTACTATGTGAAAGTTAAAACCTTCCTTTTTGAAAAAAAAAAGAAAGAAAAGGGGAAGTGCTGTGGATATCACTCTGTATAAATAAAACACTGATTGGCCAGTAGCCAGGAAGTATAGGTGGGACAAGGAGAGAGGGGAATTCTGGGAAGTGGAAGGCTGAGTTAGAGAGACGCTGCCAGCCACCACCATGAGAAGATGTTAAGATACCGGTAAGCCACAAGCCATGTGGCAACTTATACATTAATAGAAATGGGTTAATTCAAGATATAAGAACAGCTAGCTAGAAGCCTGAGCCATTAGGCCAAACAGGTTAAATAATACAAGCATCTGTGTGTTTATTTTATAAGTGGGCTGCAGGACTGCCTGGGCTTGGCAGGAGCTGGAGAGAAACTCTCCAGCTACAATATTAAGTGATTATATTTGTGTCCTTCCAGGGATTGTATAGTCTAAGTGCTGTGAGAGTGTAGTATAAAGCCAATGATTTCATTGAAAATATTTTATCTTCATGACAATGTATGTGAAATATGAAATAAAATGACAAGATATCTGACAAAATTTCTTTATATATCAATAAACACCTGATGTACATTTAATACTATAAAACAGATAAGAAATCTTCAATTATGATAATCTGAACATTCTCTCTAGATACCCATATATATATTTTAGTGATCAATAAAAGGTCTGGTGGGCTCAGAGAATGCACATATTTCTACTTACTTTTCAAAATCACTGTTATGATGAGCTAATAATTTTAAAAACTTTTTATTGATTCTTTGTGGACTTCACATCATGCATCCTGATCCCACTCATTTTCCCTTCCCCTCTCTTCTGCCCTCTGCCCTTGCAATCTCCTCACCTACAAACAAAACAAAATTTAAAAGTAAAACAGTAAAACAAAACAAAATAAAAACATCAACAAAAGCAAAACCAAATTAACAAACAGAAATCTGGTTGTGGAAGCTGTAGTATGGTCCAGTGAGTCACACAGTTTACTCTTTAGTACACCATACATCTCTATTTGTAAGTGTTTATTGCAATGAGTCATTGGTCAGGTTCAAGGCTTCTGGCTTCTGCTAGCCTATCAATACTGAACCCTCACTGGGACTCCTTTTGGATATCCTGTTTTTGTGCTGTGCCATGGCGATCCTGTAGCTTTGGATCTGAAGGTACGGCCCTTTTACATACTCCAGCAGTTCATAGATGAGGTGGATGTTCGGGTGGGCTAACTCATAGGAAAGTCCTGTTTCTGGACCTGTATGGTAGCTGGATTGGTGAGCCCACCAGCTTTCCCTTACCATAGACACGCAGGGAAGCTCTCCAGCACTGGCCCAGCTAGCTCACCCAGCACAGCAGACATCAAGGGGTGGGCCCATTCTCTTGCTCTCAGGCTCTTGGGTCCAGCTCAAATGCACTCATAGCACCAGGGCTAGCTCTACTGTTTTGCCTAGGCAAGGTACAGGACCTTCTCTCCCAGTTGCTGCAGTTGGTGAGGAGTAGGACCAGCACATCTGTTCTCATGTCCCCCTCCAGGCAGGGTTCCCTGCCTGCTGCAGGTCACAAGGGGTGAGGGACACATTTCCCTCACCCATGACACCACATGGCATAGGAGGGAGGGGCAAAAGCTGATCTGATCTCCTATTCTCATACCCACAGGACTAGCTTACCTGAACATACACCAACAGGGTCAGCTCTAGTGTGCTCCCCTAGTAAGGTGCAGGGCTCACTCTCCTGTGTACTGCAATGAAGGACAGAGCTAGCAAGAAGCTGATGTTTTTCTTATAATTTTGGAACAGGTTTTTGTCTCATTGCAGTACTAATAATTCATTGAACACTTACAGGAATTAGGTGTTAAGACTATTTTCTGTGGGATGGTCTGTATGTCAAATTGCTGATTGGTCAATAAATAAAACACTGATTGGCCAGTGGCCAGGCAGGAAGTAGATGGGACAAGGAGAGAGGAGAATTCTGAGAAGAAGAAGGCTGAGGAGGGATACACTGCCAGCTGCCGCCATGACCAGCAGCATGTGAAGACACTGGTAAGCCACCAGCCACGTGGCAAGGTACACATTTATGGAAATGGATTAATTTAAGCTATAAGAACAGTTAGCTAGAAGCCTGCCACGGCCATACAGTTTGTAAGCAATATAAGTCTCTGTGTTTACTTGGTTCGGTCTGAATGGCTGTGGGAATGGCGGGTGACAAAGATTTGTCCTGACTGTGGGCAAGGCAGGAAAACTCTAGCTACAACTATTCTTAATTGTTTTTTTATTGCTTATAAATAATTTTTTAATTTTTACATAATGTTTATTAAAGCCCTTAAAAGAAAGTCTTGTTCTTTTATTGCTCTACCAACTTTTGTATATTTAAAATACATTTTTCTTTTATTTTTTGAGATTATATTTATATCATTTCACTCATTTCCTTTCGCCTCATCACTGCCTCCCATGTACAGCCATTTGTCTTTCAAATTCATATACTCTTTGTCTTAGTTACTATTGCTGGGAATGAAACACAATCACTGAAAGCAAATTGGGGAGGAAAGGGTTTATTTGGCTTATACCTCCCCATTGCTATTCATCATTGAAGGAAGTTGGGACAGAAAACCAAACAGGGCCAAAACCGGGAGACAGGAGCTGATGTAGATGCCATGGAGGGGCAGTGCTTATTGGCTTGCTCTTCATGGCTTGCTCAACCTGCTTTCTTATAGAACCCAGGACCACCAGGCCAGGGATGGCTTCACCTACAATGGGCTGGAATCTCCCACATCAATCATTAAGATTTAAGAAAATTTAAGAAATCTCCTTACAGCAGGATTTAATTTAAGAAAATTGCTTACAGCTGGATCTTATAAAGATATTTTCTCAATTAAGTTTCCCTCCTTTCAGTTAATTCTAGGTAGGTCATGTTGACTTAAATCAATTCTACACAGGAGCATTTGGAAGGAGAATAGGGAAGGGAGAAACCTCCCTATGCCTCTCACTTGCTCCATTTTCTTCTCCTAAATATTTCCACTTCTACTTTGACACCCTATATGTGTAAGCTTGACATATGCCTCTGGCTTGTTTTATTTAACATGTGAATCTCTATTTGTACCCATTTTACTGAAAACAACATAGATTCATTCTATAGCAGCCATCACTTTTTATTTAAAAGAAATACTTATAAAATAAGGTCTGAAATTTTAAAGGTTTTTCTATGCTGCTTAAATATTTTGAAATAAGTGAACTGTTGGATTTTGCAGGGAATGACAGTTTTCAAAACACATGTGATTTATTTAACTGAAAGATGGAACTATATATGAAATATTCCCTACTTTCTCTCACAAGGGTACTATAAAGATTATGTTACACATAAAAAGATGGATTACATTTTTCTTCCAAAGTAAATTTCCCTAATCTAGTGCATTTGTTTAGTCAAATGAAGCAAGAATTACATGTCACAATAGGATACTTTGTCATACAAAGCTTAAACAGAATTGTAATTGTGAATTTTATGCCATCACAGATGAATTTTATTAATAAAATCTAAGTTTCCAAAGAATTCCAAGAAAAAAAATCTATGATTTTAGTAAATGCTAAGTATATGTTACATTAAAAGAGAATCTATTTAAAATGAATAGATAGCAAATTGCCAGATTTTCAATGTTTGAAAGAAGTTATGCAAGAATAGAAGAGACTAATTACACCTTTATGATTTCCAAATAAGATTATAGTGTAGGAAAGTGGGGGATAATAGCCAGCATAGAAGACTTTTATGGAATCAAACACTGCATGTACAGAATTTGATTTTTAAAATTTTTATTAGGTTGGTGATATTCCCCAGATGTAAATATTACTTTTTTAAAAATGGAAGAATCTGTTGTATATTGTACTCTATTACTCTTTGGCTCTTACTCTTTAGTCTTAACTCTTTGGTTCTTTGAGGGGCCCACCAACTAGCTCCCAAATAAATTATAGGGAGACACTTCTTTCTTATAAATGCCTGGACTTAGCTTGGCTTATTTCTAGCCAGCTTTACTGAACTTAAATTATCCATCTACCTTATATCTCTGGGCTTTTTTCATTTTTCTATTTCTGTATACCTTTATTTACTTCTTACCCTGTGGCTGGCTGTATAGCTGGGTGGCTGGGTGGTTGGGTGGCTGGCCTCTGGAGTCCTCTTTCTTTCTCTCTTGTTCCTTGATCCTCTCTTTCCAGATTTTCCCTCTTATTTATTTTCTCTGCCTGCCAGCCCCACCTATCCTTTCTCCTGCCTTGCTATTGGACATCAGGCTCTTTATTGGATCATTCAGGTGTTTTAGACAGGCAAAGTAACACAGCTTCACAGAGTTAAACAAATGCAGCATAAAAGAATGCAGCACATCTTTGCATCATTAAACAAATGTTCACAGCATAAACAAATGTAACACACCTTAAAATAATATTCCACAAGAATCAAATTACAAGGCTTATTGATTTTAATAATTTAAAACATGTAGCATTAAAATTCTAAATGATGTTGGATAAAACTTCAGAATTCTAAAATCTACAGCATGAGAATAAGATGTTATATAACATAGCCATCATTGTAGGATTATCTTTGGGCGTTTTCTTAAAAAATGCCTTTCCACTGAAATATGAAAGCATTTTCTTAGTTGAGGTAAACACACTCATAGAAATACTCAACTTTTTTCTTTGTAATCAGAAGGCCAATGTATTCATGACATTGAGGCCTTTCAATTTACAAATGAATACACAAAAAAATAAACTGGAAAAGTTTTCACATGGAAAGTCCCCTTTCAATTCTCAATTGAAGTAAAATTCATTTTAATCACCCTAACACAGATTAGAGTTTGGTATAACTGTAATTGGTCACATATAAACTATGAAATGTGCTTCTTAATGCAAGGCTTATTAGTGATCTGTGTTGTTAATTTCAAGATGAGCACTAGGTGTGACTCCCTGAACTACAAGAATGTTCTGAAAGACTTTGTCTGACTTGATGTCAAACAATAACCAGATACATTCAACAAACAGTCCACTGTAAAACAATCAAAAAACATAAATTAAAAATCAATTAATTCCTTTTAGTATAACACTTCAAGTTTGTTTTTTCCAAAGACAGTCTTGAAAGGAATTTAAAGATTATGATGCTCCTAATGGAAATAAGGACCAACGCTCTAAACTGTTGCACTCATGTACCTTGAACATCTACTGGTCTCTGTTAGTTTAGCTTAGAATTGTCAGATCATTCTAATGTATAACCAGCTGAGAGCTTCTGAATATTAGGAAGATAAATCACATATTAGAACCATACTTTACAAGCACAGTTTTGAGTTTTCTTATTATATTAAAGAAGCATAGATGAAGTCAGTAATACACATTTATATTGCTTTTGACCTTATGAATATATGTAGAGATATGCCATTCATATACTGAAGAATATCTATTATTTTGTTATCATATACAGCTATAATCAACAATGTATTAGTAAATATAGCAAATAGGGTCTTTCATAAAATTTGCTGAGTAGTTGGTGATATTAACATTTAGCAAGTAAACAAATAGAAAAATTTTAATTTGCATTGACAAACAATTATTAATAGTAGAAATAAATGTGATATGGATTCTATTGCAGAATAACGTGACAGGAAGCAGCTGGCAAGCAGGAGAGGAAAGGGATTCCCTCTACGAATCTCATTTATGTTGCTTTTGACCTTATTATGAATTCCTCTAAGTGATGAAATTCAGCTGAGATCTTCAGAGCAACATTGAATTGGCTATTAGACCATTACTCAGATATACAAGAAGATGAAAACAGCTTTCTTAAGTGCCCAAAGAAAGCTTGTCCCATTTCAGAAGCCAGGGATATATTAGCTAGGGGTATATTTTGTGAGGTAGAAGTTGATCAGATATGGCCAGTTATTGTCGAACATACATTTGCGGCAGATATTAGAGCTTGGAAGGCTGAAAGAGAAATAAACTTAAAAATAAATTACTTTTTTGATATTAAACACATTTCTATAATTAGTACATTGAGGTGAGTTAAGGTCTTACCCACCTTTATTTCACCAATATATTGGAATTAGGTAATTCAAAGTTGTATTTTCTCTCCTTGACTGCTCTTTACTGCCCATATACCTTCTTGTCTTGAAAGAAAATTCTTGAGATTTAAAGTAGATTATTTCATGAGAATAGATGACAATACAATATTTTCTTGATCAATGCTATCCTATAATTCCCCACATCATCTGCTTTCTGGAGAAAATCATATACAGTGTGCAATATACATAAGTACATGTATCTAGCAAGTTAAAGCATTATTGCCTTACTATTATTTCAACAGTGAATTTTGAGTTTTCAGGCTATACTAGTCATAACTCTGAATAGATTGTGTAATTCTTTCAAATGTAACTACTTTAAGAGGAGACACTAGGTGTTTATCATTTGTCTTACCTCTGTGGCAAATATAATACATTACACAGAATTAGCTCTCAGACACCAGGAAGTTTATGCAAATAAAAGAAAAATTTTAGTTATACTTTCAGATCACATTGTCACACTGATGTATTGCCTTAACAGTCTTCTAGTTTGGATGAGTAAGAAAATGGAAAGAAAAGTAGTAGCCAAGAGATTCTGTTGGCATTTTGATTGCTTTTTTTTTATTCCATTTAAATATTGCTTTGTGTTTTCCCAGCCAAATTATAAACTCTAGTGAGGGCACACACTATAATTATCCTGTTTCCAGTTATGGCTTCCTGCCCCAGCACCCTTCCCCATGCTCATAAAATTATTTGACTAATTACCTGAGATTGTGTTTAATTTTAAACTAAACATGTAGTCCTATCTTGAACCTAACAATTCTTTCTGAGTCTCTAGGAACTATCTGAACAAAGAGAGTTAATTGTAAATACTTGAGAAACAACATAATTAAATATGTGGAAGCTAAATAAAATTCACTTGAGAATAAAAACCTAAGAGTTTCAATCCCAATGGGGGTAAAACAGAGCATAAACAGCTTTGAACCAAGCATGAATGTGGCAAAAGAAGGTCCAGAGTGAATGTTTTGACATAATACTTAGCAGAGGGTAGTAAGACTGAATAAAATCCTGAACTAGAATACTAATTTCTTTTCCCAACAATATTGAAATTGAATTTATAAATGTAGACTTTGTATTTTGAAGATTCATGCTTATCTACACCCCAACCCATGAAATACTTCCATCTGTGCAATGTTTGTGAATTTCTCACAGTAATTAGTTTTGTGGAACATTTCCAGGTGGCATAGACTATACTATGACTCCTGGGATTATATAAAACTGAAGACTAACACATTTGCCACAAAATTTTATTAGTAAATTAACAGCACTTTCTATCATAGCATAAAGATAGTTCAGCTATGAGACATTTACTTCAATAATAAAGTAAGGAGGAAATGTGGGCAAAGGCAAGTAGGATCTATTCTAATGTAAGGGTTAGTACTCCTCTCATTTTTCTTTCCTTATGAAGCTACTGGCTTCACTTTTTTAACTTACTGTGCTCATGTTTCTGAATCTAAATTTTTGGCTGGTGCCTTTCCACATTGTCTCTAGTCTTTATTTTTGTTTCCTCTCTTTGACTTCTGCTACCATCATCACAACCTGTCTGTCATGGGATAGGTCCAAGGAGAAAGAGTCCTTTCTTCAGAAGCTAGTCCTTTTGAAAAGTTAGATGACAACAGATATCTAAGTACTCCTAGTAGATACACATGAATCCTAGACCAGATAAGTAGAAACACCAAAATCAATCAATTATTTTTATTAAGTTAACTCTTTGACAACCTAAGAGAGTGAAGATTTATTTTGGCTCACGTTGTCACAGTGTTCAGCCCATCATGTCAAAGCAGAACAGTTCACATTATGGCCTGCCAAGAAACAGAATTGGCATTGCTAGCATTGGACTGACTTTCTAACTTTCTCACTTTCAATTCCTTCAGGGTCTCCAGGGTCTCTTCAGCCCACTTTTAGGTAGGTCTTTTATCCTCAGATAAAGCTATGGAAAGGCTTTCATGCACACTCACTGAAGTGTGCCTCATCAACACTTAAGTAGGTCTGAAACTAGTCAGGTTGATGATGATTAACCACTGCAATTAGAGACACTAACTCTATATGTTAAATGAGTTCAGAGTGAAGATGGATGTTTGCACATTTGTTTTCTGGAGAGGAGGTTGGAGGAGTGAGACTGAACAGAAAGAGAAAACAGATGAATACATGCGTTGGATCGTATTCTAAAATGAAAACTTCTCTATGAGCTGTTGCTGGGTATTTTTCCCCTGAACTTCCAGTGTTATATGTGTTGTTTATAGTTTTCTAAGTAGGCCCTAGCCCCAGGGTTCCCATTAGAAACTTTTAAATAGACTAGAATGAAATCACATAAGATTAAAATGGCAACATTCACATGTATAATGAATACTAAGCCAAAGCCTTCAAACTAGAATTATTGTGATAATTTAAAACCAATCCAACCAGCATTCTGAAATACAGACATCATACTGAGCACTTCCATTACTACATTTAGTGTTGAGAAATTCCTTACAACCTGAAACAGATGCAAACTGGAACCATTAAGGCTTTGACAGTGTAGGTTCAAAATTTAAATAAATGTGTGGATAATAACAATGACAACTTCTAAATACTGCCTTTTGGGCCGGCAGGATTTCTCAGAAATATCAAGGGATAATGAAAAGAAAGTGATAAGGCAAGCTATCTGCCATTCATTCACCAATTTCTATAGAGTGATAAATAACTGGCTTATTTCTAGCATATCATTTCCTCCATTGTACTACTATCTCTGTACTAAATGTAAACTTTTTCTTCTTCTTCATGAATCTTGTTAGGTGAATAAATTGCTCCCAGGGCCATATAATTAAATATTACTCATGTCTTACACTTTATATGCAAGTCATAACTATGAATTACTTTTGTTTGTTTGCTTGATCATTCTTTGAAAGTCCTTGAATTTTGGGATTCTCTCTAGGTGGGAGATTAGTACCTAGCTTTACAACTGAATATGTAAACATTGTTGGAAAATCCCTAAACAAATAAAATCCAGATGATAATCTAAGCATTATACGCCTGATTGTATCATTTCTGTTGTTAAGTCATCTGTATAAGATTGCATTTCTGAAACCCCTTTTATAGGATCATGATAATGGAACAGTAATAGATTTCCTGTGAGAATTTTTCTAGTCAGATATACCACAGTGAAATAGCATTAAATGTTTGTGAAATGGATATAATGATTATAACAGTAACACAGAAGTCAGTTTAGGATTTATATTAGTCAATTAATAAAGGTAGTATTACCTGCAAATTTTCCATTGTTTATTTGTGAATTTCAGCTGAATTGTATCATACCCCTAAAAAGTTTACTCAAGACCTGAGAAATTGTTTTCTTATAGCATGAGTTTCAGAGATGAAGAAAGACATAGCATGAAGAATATTTTTTTTTGTGATATATATTTTTTATTTTACAATACCATTCAGTTCTACATATCAGCCATGGGTTCCCCTATTCTCCCCCCTCCCACGCCCTCCCCTTACCCCCAGCCCACCCTCCATTCCCACCTCCTCCAGGACAAGTCCTCCCCCGAGGATTGTGATCAACTTGGTAGACTCAGTCCAGGGAGGTCCAGTCCCTTCCTCCCAGACTAAGTCAAGTGTCCCTGCATAAGTTCCTGGTTTCAAACAGCCAACTCATGCAATGAGCACAGGACTTGGTCCCACTGCCTAGATGCCTCCCAAACTGATCAAGCCAATCAACTGTCTCACCTATTCAGAGGGCCTGATCCAGCTGGGAGCCCCTCAGCCTTTGGTTCATAGTTCATGTGTTTCCATTCATTTGGCTATTTTTTTTCAATAATTGAGTAAAACTGAAATTTATTATATGCCACAGTCGTCCTAGGGACCTCCATGCTATATATATAGCCTCTATGGTTCTATGGGTTGTGGTCTGATTGTTCATTTTATATCTAGAATCCACCAATGAGTGAGTACATACCATAACTGTCTTTCTGGGTTTGGGTTACCTCATTCAGGATGATTTTTTCTAGTTCCATCCATTTGCCTGCAAATTTCATGCTTTCATTGTTTTTCTCTGCTGAGTAGTACTCCATTGTGTATATGTACCACATTTTTTTCATCCATTCTTCTGTTGATGGGCATCTAGGTTGTTTCCAGGTTCTGGCTATTACAAATAGTGCTGCTATGAACATAGCTGAGCATGTATCTTTATGGTATGTATCAGCATTCTTTGGGTATATGCCCAAGAGTGGGATGGCTGGGTCTTGAGGTAGTTTGATTCCTAATTTTCTGAGAAACCGCCATACTGATTGCATGAAGAATATTTTAATGTAATTATATTGATTAATATGCCTCATTTTAAGAGTGAATTCTATCTCATCTACTTTTTGATTTCCAGAAATGGAATATTGTGACAATTTCCATTTGAGTACAGAATTTAGAAATAAAATATGGCACAGAATCAAGGGCATAGTGAAAGATATTATACATTATACCATGAAATTCATGGCATCTGTTGAAAGGGCAAAAGAATATGTTAAGGGGAAAAACTCACTGTACAGAATGGAATTGAAACAGTTTCTGCGATATACACATTTTCCCCATTTCTGATGATTTCTTGTAATCTGTTAATTCTGTGTTATCAGGAACAAATTTAGCATTTTCAATATGTAAAACAACTCTCTCTGCATATTGACAGTCAGTAAATATATTAAGAGGTTCTGTGAAGTCCATTAGTACCACAAAAATGGCATACAAATCTGCCTTTTTGTACAGAATTGTAGGGGCTTTTAATCACTTTACTTAAATCTCCTGATTTATATCATGCCTTTCCTGATTTATCTGCATCAATATAGAATGTGGGAACTTCAGAGATTGGTTTTTGCAATACAATGTGAGGAAGGACCCATTCTTTTTATGAATTCTATTACTTTGCTTTTGGGTTAACAATTGTTAATCTCTTCCAAAAAAGTTACTGCTGGCTCTTTGCTAGTATTCATTATCTTTCCATAAAGAGGAGATTTCCTCATTAGTTAAAGGTACTACAATTTCTACTGGGTCCATTTCTGTCAATTAAAGATGTGGTGATATTTTAATTGTGCTGAAATGTGATTTTATTTGTATGTCAATAAATAATGTTTGCCTGGACATCAGAGGTCACATAGCTAGATCACATATCGAGCCATAAGCAGAGTCAGGTGGTAGTAGCATATGCCCTTAATCTGATCACATGGCAGGCAGAGTCTCTGTATGTTCAAAGACACAGCCAACAAAGGTGGCCTGAACTTTTAATCCCAGTACCAACCATAGAGACCTGGAAGTCTGTATAGACAGGCAGTGATGTGGAAGTCATGTGGCTGGGCTTAGAGCCAATGAGAAGGCAGAACAGATAAGCAATAAAAACAGAAGACAGACAGGAAAAAACTCTCTCTGGGGAAGCAATGGCAATGAGGTGGTAGGATAAGGTAGTCATGGCTCTACGCTAGTTCTCTAATCTCTTTGGCTATTACCTCTGTATTTGGCTCTGTGTTTCTTATTTAATAAGACTGTTTAGAAATTCGTCTACATGAAGAAGTCTTAATTTTCCTTTTAGAATCAGAGATCTTTTACACATTAGTCTTTAATTTCTTAGTTTATGTGGTAGAAATATCCATTCCAATATAATATCTTCATTCTGCATCAAAATCCCTGTGGAGGATTGTCTGGAGGGGAATATGACCAGAATGCAGTTAAGTTCTGGATTCATATGATCTACATGTGCCTTCATATTTTCTTTTCTACTAGAGCTTATTTCTTCTTCACTTCAGCTGATAAGTTAAGTATCTGGGACGATTTAAATCATTGTCCCTATTTAGGGTATTGGCCAAATTTACTAGTCCATCTTTAGGTATTCTAATGATAGTCTGTACGTTGGAAATGCTTTCTAACAATTTTTGAAAGTCATGAAGAGTCTTCAATTGAGCTCTCCTGAGTTGTACCTCTTGGGGTCTAATTTTTTGTAGATCTATCTTATATCCTCTTCCTATATAGCTCTGTCACTTTCTGTCTGTACAGACCTCCAGACCTCCATGGTGGACTAGTGGTAGAATTAAGACATGTGCCTCCACACCTGGCTCTGTTTACAGTGTAGCCTTGAACACATAGAGATCCTGACTGCTAAGTGATAGGATTAAGGGTGTGTGTTACCGCTGCCTGACTTCTTTGTTTACTTATAATGGCTGGCCTTTTCCCTCTGATCTCCAGGCAAGCTTTATGTATTAAACACCAAATAAAATATCACCACATTTCAGCACAAATAAAATACCACAGCATAAAGAATTGGTCTGTATTCAACTTCTGAGACTGTAGGAATTTTAATCTGGGTATTCCATTGCTGTAAAAGATCTCCAACCCAAAGATTCACTCCTATATTAGCCACATATGGCTTCAGCCTTCCTCTCTGTCCTTCTGACCCTATGCATTCAACCCATCTTGAACTTTGTTTTACCTGAGATAGGGCTCCAATTCCTAGAAACTGTACATCTACCCTTGAAGAGGCCAATTTAGATGCCATGATTTTGGTGTAATTATAGTCACATCTGCACCTGTGTCCACTAGGCATTCCAGAACAATGCTATTAATTCATACACTGAGGTTTGGTCTTTGTCTGTTTATGGAAGTCTGTCAAATATTCGTTTTATGGTGTTTTTTGACTGTTCTATCATCCAGTGAAGTATTATTATTCTTTACATTAGGCAGTGGGTTATTTCATTGCCCTGGGGAGGAATTTCATCCACATTGACTAGAAATGTTTGGACCACGTTCAATTTGGGGGCCTGCAAGAGGCCTCCCAAAGTGTTTCCTGCTGGTAAAGGGTTGCCTCATATGTCTCTTGTTGATCTGCATTCATCAGTGTTGGCCTTTGCTACATCTTCTGCATAATTCAAAAGTTTGGTATCTCCTGTTTGGGTTATTTCTAGAAGAAGCATTGTTTCTAAGACCACTCTGTATACAATTTCTTCTTATATGTTCTGGTGTACCACAGTTAAAACATTTGGTACATTGATGACTCCTTCCACCTTTGCAAATCGCCTCTTCTATCTAAACCTCATTACCATAGTTAAGGAACTCAATACCATTTGTATATTGAATCCATTCTTCTAAAGGTGCTAATCTGCCTTCTAAAGGTGCTCATCTGAGCTTTAAAGGTGTAAATATCATTTTGCATTCCGTATTAGCTTTATCAAAAGCTAAATATCGAGTTAATACTTGTCTTAATTCTTGGTCTGATTGTGCCTTGTTTATAGCCTTTTTCAGTCTTTGTAAAAAAAATCAGTAAACAGTTCTTTTGACCCCTGGAAGACCTTCGTATATAGCTCAGTTGGTTTCCCTGGTTCTGGAATGTTTTTTCCCAAGAATTTAAAGCTGCTATACAGCATAGGGATAAGGTATGCTCAACAAAAGTGGATTGTACAATTATATCCGTGAAACACCCTTCACCAAGAATTTGATTTTGGGAGATCTCAAAACCTCTAATCTTACTTTGCTCTTCAAGGGCTTTAACCTCTTCTCTCAATCAGATTTTCCATTGTAACTGCTGGCTGTATTATAATACAGCTGAGATTAATTGATTCCAGTCATCTGGTGTGATTCTATTTCTAGAAGACCACATACTTAACATCTGTTTCACACATGTTGAATGTATACCATAGGTAACTACAGCTTCCTTGATTTTTTTAACTCTTTCATATGAATACATTACCAGATATATTGCACATACTCTTCAGGATGCTTATCATCTGCTGGCTTTTCACAGTCAATGACAGGATAAGCCATTTTATAAGAGCCACCTGGCGATGTTAGGACTTCAATGGCTTTGACATTCTGCTCATTAGTTTTCTTATTTTCCTTTCTGACAGACTCCTCCAGAACTTGAAATCAATTAACTACCACCTTTCATAGTGTTTGAACCTCCTCTGTTTTAAAGTATTCTAGAGATTTCATGGAATCCTACATTTTTAAAAATTTTTTTCTATTTTATTAAAAATTTAGTTTTACATATCAGCCATGGATTCCCCTGTCCTCCCTCCTCCCACCCACCCCTCAACCTTTTGGTTAAGATCAAGTGTAAAATACTACAATTTTTTTATGTTCATCAGAAATATATGATTCCAAATATTTTATTCTATCAATTAGTGATGATCTTTCTTTCTTAGAAATTATCTATATGGCATTAAGATTGCTATGAATATTTATTGTTTTATCCATTAGTTATTCAAATTTATTATAAATATAATTAAATGTGGGCCAGGCGGTGGTGGTGCACGCCTTTAATCCCAGCACTCGGGAGGCAGAGCCAGGCAGATCTCTATGAGTTTGAGGCCATCCTGGTCTACAGAGTGAGTTCGGGGACTGGCTCCAAAACTACACAGAGAAACCCTATCTCGAAAAACCATAAAAAAAAAAAAAAAAAAGAAAGAATTAAATGTGGTTGTCAAGTTATTATTAGTGGACTGAAGTTCTTGTGGTAAATTAGCAGATTCCAGAGAAAGAATCTATTTAAGTCCTCATTACCACTTTGCAAAGTCTGTATCAGTCCCATTAATGTCTCATTTTTGGTGTTGTTTTTAAACCAATTTTTCAATGCTTTGATGTGAATCACTATGCTAATTGCAATTATGGTTAACATTGTATATGTCCCAGGAAGGTTGCATATGTCTTGTAAAATTTCATTCGTAGTACAAGCAAAGAAAAATTTAAATTCCTGAGTGGTGATCTTATCTGCCACATTATGAAAAATATTCAAAATTGGTAAAGAAAAATCTTATTGATCTGTTTATTCATTAATCAGTTTAAAGTGTAAAATTATTGAGTGATTTTACATCAGACAAGAACCTCAAGAGATGGTCCTAATTGTCCTAGGTGTCCCAGATATCCCCGTTCTTCCAATGATTTTTGGGTGTAGTAGAAATTTTTGGCCAGCATATATCACAGGTATAGCGCTAAAGCTGGTCCTAAAGTGTGTTCCAAAGACATGTACCTGTATGGGCTTAAACAGGTACATGGATCAGGTTTAACAAAGAAGGAGCTGTCTGTTGGTTGGGACTCTGTGGGCCCGAACAGTCTCACCCAATACAAACTAGCTCTGACCACAAAAGTGGATGCTGTTAGTTGCTGGTCTCTTCGACCAAGGAACTGGCTGTTAGGGAGTGCAAGCCTGCTGGGGTTAATTTAATTGTTGGCAGCACAACTGCTTCCTGCTGCCTCTGCCACCACCGCCAATGCTGGCATGGCCTTGGTTGTTGCCTTGGCTGGGTATGGTCATGTGACATGGCCTACAGGGAGCCTGAGGGCAGCTGATGCAAGCACATAAGCAGAGGTTAGCATGGCTCCTACGGGGCACACTGACAGGTAGTTTAGGGGAGGATCTGCCTAATGTGCTCCTGGCTGGCAAGTACGTGTGTGGAGACCATAACTTGGCAGCACGTGGGGCTAAAAGAGCTTGGGAGGAAGAGGCCAGAGGGTACAAATCTGCTGGGGCATGCAGAACACAGATGCAGCTTGGGAGGGAGGGATCTGTGCTGGCGGATGTAAAAGGCTAGCTCGCGAGGAAGTTTCTCTGTGTGAATAAGGGCCATGGAGAAGTCCAAGGAATCTGTTTAAAGGGCAAAAGAATTTAGTAAGGGGAAAAACTTACTGTACAAAACGCAATTGACACAAGTTGTGAAACACTATTCCAGTCACCTGAATCAGTCCCACATCCAAGTCCCAGGAGGAAGTGAACAGAGAGATGCCTATGAACATATCAGGTCTTAAGGGTCACTGAGAGGGCATGCCCTGGGGGCATGTACTTCAAAGTCATAGGCAGTTAAAGCAGTTGCCTGCTGTATCTCTAGGGGTGGTACTTCAATGTCATAGACAACAGCTATCCACTACAATACATGAAAAAAAAATATTGACCATACAAATAGGATATTTTAATAAGACTCAATAAAATCTATATTAATGAAAGGAGAACTACATTGACTTTATATAGAAACTCACAAATAATCTAAATGTGTTGAATGTAGTTTAGAATTGTTAATACCCAAATCATTTTTAAACTTTTTAAATGTTGCTTAGCCATATTGATTTACTATAAATTCCATTGAATGCTTGCTATGAGTATTGAATTATTTAACCTTTTAAATTAAAATAAATTTTAAGAACACCAAATGTAACCAGTTACTCAAACATAAATGATACTTTTTTGTGGTGATATTTTTTTTGTCCTCTAACAAATAAAGCTTGCCTAGAGATCAGAGTATGGAGCTAGCCACTAGTTAACCATCGAGGCTAGGCAGTGGTGGCACACATCTTTGATCTCAGTACTTAGGAGGCACATGCCTTAAATCCCAGCACTTGGGTGGAGAAAATAGGAAGTAATAAGGTGGGTCAGACAGTAGCTCAGCCCCCTTTTCAGGTTAAGGAGTGGCGAGGTAAGAGGTGGCTGTGACTTGCTCCTTTGTCTCTCTGATCTTTCAGGATTTACCCTGATATCTGGCTCTGAGATTTTATTATTAAGATCAATTAGGATTCATGCTACACTTTTTCACTGTTAACGTTGAATTTAAAAATTTAACTCAACTGAAAGATTTGAATTGTGCTTGACACCTGGGATATGATGGTTAATGTAGTGGCCATTACTCAGAACATGGCAATTCAGTTGAAAATTGCATCTAACTAAATAGGTAATTCCAGTAAAATTCTATGAGCCATTAATGAGAAATACATTAAATTTAAGGTGAACAACTCACGTTAATTATATTAATTGTTCAAGTACACCAAAATTCACAGAGACCCAGAGTTAAACTTATTAGCTAGCATATAGGATTTCTAAGGAGTACTTAAATTGAATTCCCTCCTCCAATTGATCAAATTTGATCAAAAGTCTGGTTCTGTTTCCCATGTTATTGTAACTCTCAGCTTAACTATAACAAGTTGGGGGTGGGGGGGAGGAAGCAGCAGCCTGGTTGCTGATGTACAGTTAATCCCAGAAATATGAAAGAATATGGAGGTGACAAGGCACATTAGTATAAATAGCTGGTATTGTCTTATTTTATCTCTCTCTATTCTTCCTCATCTTTCTATTAACTTGAAGAGAAATATGTAGTGATTACATAGGGATAAGAAGTTTTCATTAATACTGAGGCAAAGCAAGCTTCCTGAGAAATCTGTTGTGATCAGTTAGATTAAAAGTCTAAACTAAATGTTTGAATGTGAAAATCATAAGTTCCAGTAAAATTTTAATGATAAATAAAAATACCAGTACACTTAAGATCATTAATCATTGTGTTTAGGAAGTCTATGTAGTAGGTACTTAAAAAATGTTTTAATATCTAGGTTTACCTTGATTCTTACAGAGTCTCTTATTACTCTTAAAGAAAGAATCATTTAACTAGCTCTGAATTCTACTGGATTGAGATTGAATAGCCTGACTGTAATTTTCAATTTGGCTGAACACCAAGCAAGATTCATTCTGTCTTACATAGTACCATGCATTCAACTTACGTACTATTCAGAAAAGAGGACAGATGTACTATCGTTGCTCCACAGAGGTCCGGTTATTTATTTATTTTTGTTTACCCTTAAGTGACAACTGTGCTTTCATTTAATAGAAATACTAGTAGCCATCCTTTGGGAAATACAATAAAGCTTTGTAAGCTTTGACAGAAATTCCCAGGAGAAAAAAAAATAGCAGTTTTAGTTTAAGAAGATATACATTCTAGTCTGTCTTTTGAGTTTTTAAACAATGGGCATTTACTATGGATGTGGATGTACACAGAAAAGGTGAATCTGAACTCCTTTGAAGATGCTTTCAAGAAAGTCAGATAAATTAACAGTTTTGTTTTCATCTGAAGTGTATATCTGTTGGCAGAATTGTAGCATGTTTTGCCCTGGTGTATCTGGTGGCAACTTTCAAATCTGTGAGGGACTTATCACATACTCAAAAGAATCATTTAATTGAAGAAGCCACATATTGTTCAATCCCACACATTTATAATTATATATATATATATATGCATTTATTTATCGCATCATATCCTAGTATCTTGAGTAGCATTTTTGAACCAAAGAAGAATTGAAAAGTAAATAGTGAGTTCCCCCTGGGTTTTAAAAAGCATTACTGGTTTAAGTAAACCAGTTCCCAAAGTAAGTAAGCTTTACATTTTCATATTTAGACTACTACCAGAATGACCTAGTCCCCTGCACAGGTCTATAGGAAATTAATGCAATAGTAAGGATTTTTAAAGATAATTAAAATATGTTCAACACTTCAGATTTGTATGATATTCCTTGATCTTGCCTTGATGTTTGTCTTGAATACAATTCTTTTCAGTGTTCCAAAGCATATTCTATTGGCATACTTGGAGCCATAGTACTTATTTCTCTCACTGAGGACAAAACAGAGAATCACTATGTTACAAATACTTGGATAGTATTCTGAATGTAAAGCAGAAGATGTATTATAATTCGGCACACATGCCAAGGTTTCCAGGTGTGGTAGACATAATATAGTTTGCATGTGATTTAATTTTGTGGGTTGTTTAATACAATTGATAGAGATTGGCTTAATGCTACAAGTAGCTAAAGTGAAAATTTCTGTTGTATATGTAATATAAGAGTATTTTTAAAATCCACAAGATCATCATAATGTCCATGAAAAACCACAAATATGAGAAGAACTAATTATTTGTCTTTCTGAGACTGGCTTAATTCTAATATGATAATCTTCAGTTGCAGATATTAGTCACACTTCTAGACAGTCCTTTAAGACTTCCCAGTGTTATGTGTACTACTTAGAAAGTGTATGGGTTTCCCTGTAAACTCTGGCTCTTAAAATGTTTCTACCTCACTAAATAATGTACACAGTTCTGAGTCAGTTTCTTTCCCACATAGTCTGAGGGATCTTGCTGGCCAGGTTCAGCATATAGTTCTGGTGATACTTGTTTTGAGATTTCTGAGAGTGTGGCTCATGGAGAGTCTGTGGCCAACAAGGAAGACTCAGCAGTGATCTTCCTAAACAGTCCAAATTCCATATTTTCTTCTGGATCCTTAAAATTATTGTTTACTACCTCAATACAACTTGTGGGAAAGGATACCAATGGTCTGATTGCCTAAGAAGGAAGGAAAAATGACAAAGTTATTTTCCTTCCGATTTCAGGGTACTTTTTAATCACCAAATGTTGACACTGATAATTTCTTTTGTTTGTAAAAGATATTAAGTTTTTGTATACACACTCATATGTGTGTAATGTGTACATTCAAGTATGTATATTTTCATATGTGGAAGTACATGTTTGTGTGTGCATGTGTGTGAAGAGGCCAGAAATTGATGCTATGTGTCTTCCTTGACTGCTATCCATTTTATTTATTGAGGTACAATTTCTCAATGAATCTCAAGCTCAACAATTCTACCTGACCAGCTTGTCCTGGAGACCCCTCTTTCTGGTCCTTGTGTGCTGGATGCTGGCATTACACGTGGATGCCATGTCTTTTACATTTTATATTACCTGGCTTTTACATTTTTTTCTGGTTATCTGAACTATGCTCTTCATACTATCACAGCCAATGATTTATCTACTGAGCCATCTCCCTGACCCTAATAACTTCTAAAATAACAATCTATAGATGTAAGCCATCTTCCTATTGTTGTTTATACACTTACATAATTGCATATATAGGTATTTCACTTTTCTGGGAAATTAATATATAACTTAGTGTATATTCTTGAATTTCAAACCATATGCTTGTGTGAAAATGACTAGGAATGTTATGATAGAAGTATGAACTCTAGCTTCATAAAAGGATACTTTTGGAATGTTGTGTTAAGAATTGATATATTTTAATCCATGAGGCACACACCTTAAGGATATTTTAGGTGAGGGTTCCTGTCTAAGAAAACAAAGGGTAAACCTTTTCTGATAACCTCTTGTTGGGCTAATCTAGTTTTTACCTTGAACATAGAGGAAGAGAAATCTACAAGGGAATCCAAACAACCTGCTCTTTCTGCTAAGACTTGCCTCAAATTGTACATCATTGTAGTATGAGGTCGATTGCCAGTTTGTAATATGGAAGAATTATGGTGACAGTGAGCTGTGTTTTTTGACTTATTCTTTTACATTAATAATAAATAAAACTCAAACCAGGAATTTATTTAAAAATATCAATGTTATAATACATAAAACTTGATAACATGATTTGCATTATTGTTTATTTATTTATGAATATATGGCCAATTTCAAATCTTCAAGAAAGAAATACCTTTTGTTAGAATGTTACTAGAATTTCCCCATAGCCTCATAGGTTTGAATACTTGATCTTCAGGTCTGTAGTTGGTGGAACTCATTTGTAAAAATTGAGGCATGTGACCTTGTTAGAGGGGCATTTGACATTTCAAAAGCCCATGCCATGCTCAGTAACCTTTCTCTGCCTCATGCTTGTGAGTCAAGATGTAAGCTCTCAGCTACTTCTCTAGCACCTTGCCTGCGTGACTTGCTACCAATGTGATCTTAGATTCTTGGCAGGAATTAAATTATGAAACACTATAACATGCCTAAAATCAAGAAAAACAGAAAGTGAAAATTTGACTTTCCCAAACGAGAACATGTGTTTTTCCTGATAAACTTTGTTGTAAAAGGGAACTTGGATCAAGGAGGGAATGGAATAAAAAAAAATGGGCCTTAGACAAATACTAAACTCAAATAAATAAGCTTCATTTAAGATATCCCTGTAGCTATTTAAAGTTAGACAATTATTCCATATTCTATTAGTGGAGACAAGATTTAATTTCTTCCCATTAAGTTTTACTTGCTTGATAAGAATATTTTATGGCATAGAAGCTTGGGTAGGGGAAACAGTAAAAGGAAGGACAAATGTTGGAGAGAAAGGTATAAGAAGAAACAAGCTTGTCTCTCAGATTTTCCCAGAGTTAACCAAGCATGCTTACCAATTATCCATTGTATTTGGGATGCGAGGTGCTTTATGCCCTTCTTAGTTAGTGAAGTCCTTTGGAAAAGCTAAGGTCTCTTGTTCTGATTACCCTGATGTGCAGTGATGGCAGTGATAAAAGGAAATGTCCTTCTGTCAAAAATTTTATTCAACTAGCTCCAATTCATGATAGTGTTAAGTTTTGCAGATCTTTATGACACCTGCTCTGCCTTTGCCAAATTTTAATTACATGCAGCTCTGCTCAGGAAAAGTCAAGCATTTTTCTGCAATTGGTGGAGAGAATGGTGCTAATTGCCCAAGGTCCAAGCTGCATTCAGCAAATACAAATCTTCACACCTTAAAAAAAAACTAGTACAAAGTCATCAATAAAAAGGAACATACAAAAGGAAAAAACTATCCCTTAAAGGGAATGTGGATTTTTTTTTTTTTTTTTGCTGGAATCGAAGTACCCCACTTCTTAATCTGAACTCAGTTAAACTCCTTTGCTGTTAAATTTAATGGGACATATGCCTTTGGGGGAACAGAAGAGAGGGGAATGAAACAGTCTTAGATTACCACTGGCTGGGCAAAGCCTGGAACCAAGACAGGATGTGTAAGTCTCAAAAAGAAAATAGAAATAGGAATTATGGGTTAAATTTTTAATGAAAGAAGTGCTGAATATGACTGAGTAGTCAAAGGTTCAGTCACATACTATTGTTTCTTTAGTTTTTGCCCAAAAGAAAACATGATTTTTATAGTCATTTTAACAGTTACCTTTATTATGTAAATTTTTGTCCTGCAGAAGGGTAATAAACTAGCAGATGGTAGGTTGCCTTTCTTATAAACAATGCTATTTAATACAGTGCTTGCTTTGGAAGCAGGCAAAAATATAACAACCCCCAGGGAACCCTGATCTTCCAAGGAAGTCACTAAATAACACCAACAGGTGAGCAAGGATGTGGCCTTGGAGGAAGAACTGATTATTTCAAGTCATTCCCCTTATTTAAACAGCAGGAAAAAAAATCACATCTGATGTTCTTTTTAAAATTATGTAAACTGAAACTGAATTTTACTCTAAATTCTAGATTGAAAATAGAAGAATTAGAGAGCTGCTACAGTTAGCTGTGTTTTCAATGAATAACAGAACCCAAATGAGCAAACCTAAATGTCAATAGAATCCATGAGGGTAGCAGGTAGGTATGTTTGAGACCGCAGCTGAGTAGTAACATCTGTGGCATTTCAATGTATTGCCTTGCCTCAAGGTAGTCAGTGTCAGAATCCTAAGGAATTAGTGTACTTACGTGTCAAATAAAAGGAATCCACAGGCCACTACTCATCAACAGGTGTTAGTGCCTCCTTGCCCTAGGGACTGGCAAATGAACAAGTAAGTAAACAAATGCTTGATTTATGAAAAGGACCATGAAAACCTTATCTGGGTCTGAAAGTGGTCCTAAACTTTAAGTTGGTAAGGGCTTATATGGCACTCTATCACAAATTAGAGAAGGATGGAGCAGGTCATAATTAAGCTAGAATTGTTGCTGGATCACAATATGGGATTTAGTAAGGGTCATTAGTAAAAAAGCACAGAGTCAAAGAATGTGTAAGGAAAATGTTACATAACCTAGGGTAGTAAGTGGTGTTAAATAAGCTTGGGGATACAAGTTGAAGCATTGTACAATACTGGATACCATGCTATATAGTTAGCCAAGTCTGGGCTGGTGAGATGGCTCAGCCTGGCAACCTGGATTATCCAGATCTCTAGGACTCACAAGGTGAGAGGAGAGAACCAACTCCTAGAAGTTATCCACTGACTTCTACATGTTCACCTTGACATGGGGCCCCCTCCCACATGTGTGAATACATACAAACACACACACACACACACACACACACACACACACACACACACACGGAAAAGTAAATATAAAATATAAATATTTTTAGTCAAGACTAAATCTTGCATATTTGATAGGCAGTGGGCTTCTAAGCTCTTTTGTCCCTTCTTAAAGACATTTATGAAATAAATAGATGTCATAGGTAAATGGAGCACTTTTTATGCTATCTATTTTAGACTTCCTTTATCAATTGTGGAATAGAATCTAGAAAATTGACATACCTGCTTAAGCTCACATAGGTACAAAAACTATACTGTTTATTTTACTATCTATGCTTCTTAACTGAGTATCAGTCTAACTTCCCTTTGCATAGCTGTTAAGTTTTGTTTGGCTTTAGTTGATTTTTAAAAAAAAAATTGGAGTTAAATAAGGCAGTATAACTTCTAATGAGCTTTGTAAGTTTCTGTCAAGAAAATCAATAGGACTTGATATTCTGCACCCTCCAGGTGTGAAGAAAAATTCTTTCAGGAGAATTAAGCTGGCTTTTACTATTTTGGGTACTCTGTGCAAATGATTTAAAATGCTTGTTAAATTAACCATGGCGTGTTGGTTATGACAGTCTTGGCCATGCTGATTTGAAGGTAGTCATTCTTTTTATTTTAGTGTTGATTGTAATCATGGCTTGACTCCACACCCCTCAGTTGTATCTAAACAAGTTTGACCTTGTTAAAAGAGAGAAGAGACAAATGCCTCTGTGGTGTGATTTGAAGTCCAGTCTTTAATGGTCTGCTACAGGCATTATAATGTCATATGTTCACTATTAATTATAGTTTATATCAATAAAAAATGACCTTCCTATCTCCTCTATTACATTTTGTTACGATTTTTACTTTTATTATATTAATAAGGTTATCCTTGACATTTCGCTTCTGAATGTGTTTGACTGTTGCAACATGTAAATTTTAAGTACATTTAGGTATTATGTTTCTGAAAGGTATCACACAGTAAACAGGTAATACATTCATGGAGTTCAGTTGATCTAATTCACCCACTGTGTTGTTATGCTAAATGATTTGTAACAAGTATGTAAGCCACAAAACTATGGCTCAGGGGGTGGGAAATGGCTCAACAGTTATGAGAAGTTGTTGCTCTTGTAGAAAGCATAGTTTGATCCCTAGTCCCACATGGTTGCTCACATCTGTCTGTACCTCCAGTTCCAAGGGATCCAGTGCCTTATTTGGACATTGGTATGTACTAGGCATGCATTTGGTACAAACACATACATGAAAACCAAACAAACATATACATAGGTTAAAGTGAAAAATGAAAGACCTATCAGTTTGTGGGTTCTATATGTCTGAAATGTAAGAAGTAGCCACTGATTCTTTTCTGAGGGTTTACTTGATATAAATGACTCATGAGGTTCATTCTTTGGAGTTTTCAGAGAAGAATCTGTTGTCACTATTATGCAAGTTGTCAGTCACACATTCTACAGTTGTAGGATTCAAGTTCCTTCTTCCTTAGTAGTTGTCACCTGTGATCCCTTCAGTTCTTTGAGCCTATTCACATTTCTTCTCATGAACTTTAATCTATTTTGAAATTAACAAGTATCTTAGTTAGTGTTCTATTGCTGTGAAGAAACACCATGACCAAGGCAACTTTAAAAGGAATCAATAATTTGAGGGTTTGTTCACAGTTTCAGAGGGTTAGTCCATGACCATCATGGTTGAGATTGTGGCAATAGGCAGGGAGGCAGGGTACTAGAGCAGTGCCTGAGAGTGTACATCTTTATCTGTAATTTTCAGACAGAGAGAGGATGGGCCTGGCTTGAGGTTTTGAAATCAATCTCAAAACCTACCTCTAGTGACACACCCCCTCCAACAAGGTCACACTTCTTAATCTTCTTAAACAGCCCAACAACTGGGAACCAAACATTTAAGTATATGTATGCCTAGGGGGCTATCTTCACACAAACCATCACAAGTAAGTTCTTAGGTTTGAATCTTTCTGTCTCACTTTGCTTTTTTTTTTTTTTTTTTTAAGTTTTCAGCTTTCAGGGAGTTATGTCATTAGAATTGGCCCACTCAGATAGCTTGAGCCTTAAAAAAAAGTAAGACTCAAAAAAAAAAAATTTCAAAAATTAAAGCTCCATGTTTTCACATCCAGAGAATACAAAAATACCTTGGAATTGAAGAAGAGGATACATTTTGGTAGGTGTATTGTGTATGTGTGTGTGTGTGTGTGTCTCTCTCTCTCTCTCTCTCTGTGTGTGTGTGTGTGTGTGTGTGTGTGTGTGTGTGTGTTGGGGCAGGGAACAGGTTCCACATAAAAATTATCAAGCTTTCTAATTATTTGAATTGGTCAGAGAATGGTATCTTCTAAGTACAGAAGTATGGAGTATCTAGTATAGAGAATCTCTTCTGAGACTTACAATTCTATTCATATGAAAAAAATGCTACGTTTTCCCTTCAGGAACCTTAATATTGACAATAAAAGATAGAGGAGAAGGTCATACATCAATCTTTTTATAACATGAGAAATACAATTTTTTGGTGTTTTGTGCATGTTGGACTAACAGTTTACTATTAAGCTATATTCCAATCCTGGTATAAATTATTAGTGTTATTCTTTGCTTATGGCATATCCACAGCTAGCTAAACATGTGTGATCTGTGGATGACAGCAAAGACCCAAAGGCAACTTTTATATAGTAAGTTTAAGATGGGTAGTTGTATTAAGATTACTGCAAAAAAATGTTGACCATCACTTCAAACTCTGAAGGCCATCGGAGAAGCACTAGAAGACTTATTGGCATAATATAATAAGCAACAATGGAATGATCACTTTTAAAACAGAACTAGTGTCAGTGAAATAGTTAAGTTGTTAAAAAATAAAACGTGTTGCCAAACCTGAAGTGCAATCTGAGTTCAACCTTTGTGACTCATGGTGGAAGGAAAGAACTGACTCTTAAAAATTGTCCTGTGACTTCCTCCTGGGGTTATGGCATGGTCCCACTGCAGCCCCCACCACTAACACTCACAAATAAATATAAAACAAAAGAAATGAATGAAGCAGCCAAGATCTGAAGCATTGAAATTAAAATTAGAAACTAGAAGTCAAATACAAAGCACATGTGTTTTTCAAAATGATCCTTTAATGTGGTCCTTTACATTAATAGTAATTATCTTTGAATTATGAGTTAATAGAAACACTGAAAGATAAAGTTTTGAAGTGGAAATTTGTTATATAATCTAAGATGAAATGTGATGCTTTTCTATAACTTTGGTATCTTCATGTTTCTCATTGCCCCTGAGTTGATACAATCAATTCACGTAGCTTCCTTTACAAAGGTTGATGAAGGGGCCAGTCTACTTTGCAATGAATAAAGTCATTTAGTAGCAGCCTATAACCAAAGTTTAAATTACTGACTTTTATGTTTCTGGTTTGCGTCTTTACTTGCCTCTTTCCTCCAAGCAGTATCCTTTCATTGAATGCTGAGGTTTTTGTTTTCTCTAGTGTTCTTTTTACTCCTGTGCAGTTTCATTGCCTATGGATATGAAAAATTAGAGTGTGCAGTAACTATCAAGATGATGATATTTTTCTGTGAATAAAAACAGAAATATAAATTTAGATTCTGACCTTCAGATTTTTAAACTTTCCTCTGTTGCCATGCTAAAACATTTTTTGTTCTTTAAATGAGGCAAGGGGGTTGAAGTTAGTATAAAATGCTTTATTACATATGCCTATTGAAGAGGCATTTTATGACTTTCTTGAGTGGCAGTAAACCACATTTCACTGAGCTTGTTTTATAAGTCACAATGCATTTTTAAAGATGAGATACCAATTCATTCTGCTGAATGTAGTTGGTTCTATAGATGATAAATATAACACAGGCGAGAGCATGTTCTTGAACTGTAAAACTATTCTTGCCTTGTTTTGAGAGAATTAAAGAATAAATAACTCATGAAAACGTAAAACCAAGAGTGTATGTGTTAGTGTTCTGTGAGAAAGATCAAAAGCAGCCAGTATCAGTTGTTATATTGGAGAAGCAAGTAATTTACTTGTTACCTATTCCTTCTTATGTAATTAAAATAAATTCCCTAAAATGTGCTCCCACTTTTATATGTTCCATTTCTTCCTACTTCCTTTTCAGCTATGATTTCTTTACTTGAAGTTCACAGTGATTAAGTTTTTATATATGATTACTTTATGGAAAAGGAATGACTATATGTTTTTTTTAAGAAATCCAAATACATTTACTCACTGTGAAGAAAAGCCCACCAATGTTGTCTAGGCAATCATTCTGTTTTCAGGGCAATCTTCCTCATACTTTTCTAGACACCTAACTATTGCTAGGATTTTATAATTTTTCTCAGTGAATTATCATTCTCTAAATTTCACAGGAAAAAAAAAAAACACCTGGCTTGTAATAAATAGCATTCAGTATCATTTGACTGCATACACTGGATTTCATCTTTTATTCTGCCCAAATTAAGTGAAAAGTGCCCCAAACATCAAAGATAAATTGAACATGTACAGCACATATCCTAAGATCAGCAAGTAGAGCTCACTATAAATGCTTGTCTTGCCCTTTGCTACTAATTAGATGTATAATTTGATTTTATTGTTCATTGTGTTTAACCCTTAGTGATATGGTTCAGACCTGATATATGTATGTCAATTGCATGCACTTTCATCATATTATGTGGGTTTGATAGGAGTTAAGATCTTTATTCATCCTTCTCTTAGTCATTTAATTCCACTGAGATGTATTAAAACACTTTTATGTAACAATTTGTATCCATATTATTGTGGCTTAGACAGAACTCTATTCTACTAACTCAGTGTGAGATTCTATAATAAAATATTTAAATAGAATAACTTGTAGACAACAGAAATTTATTTTCTAGGATTCTGAAAGTTAAGACAGATGTCTAGAGTCAAGGATAACTGATGATGGTCTTGTTACTAGTTTGTAGATTTTAATGATTAATATTGACTCTCAACTTGACATTGTCTAGAATCATGAAATTGATGAATGTCTGGGTGTGCCTGTGAGGAATCATCTTGAATAATTGACATGTGAAGATACACTCTCATTCAAAAGCTCCATTCTCTGGGCTGTGGTACTGGACTGAATAAAAGGAGAAACCTAGCTGAGTAACAGCATTCATTGCTCTCTTCTTATTGTCTGTGTATGCAATATGTACAGTCGCCTCAATCCCCTGTTGCCAAGATTACTCTTCTATGATGAAATGAAACATAGGATTGTGAACAAAGAAAAATGCTTCCCACCTTAAGGTGCTTATGTCCAGGTATTTTATCACAGCACCAGGATATGTAAAAGATATATAGATAGTAACTTCTTGTTGTGTCTTCATATTATATGAATGACAACAGTATCTTTTGGGCCTCTTTTGTGAAGTCATTACTCCTATTCCCTTGGGTTATGCCTTCAAGGACTAGACATGCCTCACTTTCTAATACATTTCCTTGTGGTCAGAATTTCAACATGTGAACTTTGGGCAAAGAAGATAAAATACCATATGAAGTTTTGTTGTTGTTCTTTCTTTCTTTCTTTCTTTCTTTCTTTCTTTCTTTCTTTCTTTCTTTCTTTCTTTCTTTCTTTTTTTTCTCTTTCTCTTTTTCATTCTTTTTTGATGCAGTAATTATGAGGCTTGTCCCTTTAAAATTAGTATGCATAGGTACTGAGATGCAGAACCTATAATCACATGACTTTAGAGAGACCTGAAATCTATCTTACAAAAGTCAAGAAAAGTAAATAATGACTAATATCATTTTTTTTCTATTTAGCACACTAATTCAAAGGTGCAATAAAATAAATAAAAAAGTTACATTGCCTAAGGGAAGGAAGTAAGGATTCTTTGGAAGTAAGGACTTTTTGTTTAACAATTGTCACATTAAGTTTTCAGAGATTTTCAGAATAACAGGAAAACATGAAAAAGTGAAGCATGTACCTTTAAGGTTTGTACATAAAAGGCATCAAAGCATTACATATAGACAAACCAGGACTACAAATTAAGTTTGTGGAAAATGCAACAGAACTGTTCTGCATGAAATGATGGCAATTTTCACCCCAAGTAAATTGACTGGGTAAAGGAGAAATACTAATAATTAAAAGTACAGTAAGATTACTTAAAAATTAACAAAAGATATATTTATTATTTTTTAAGAATTCAAAAAATTCTTTATGAGATTATATATTGGCAATTCTATGACTATCCAAGCATAATTTTTGCAGCAGATATTTATATTTTGCAAATTTTGAATCTTAATTATCATCTTCTTTCCTTAAAAAGTAATTTATGGTGGTTAATTTGCAGGAAATCATGAAGAATGCTGTGTACAGACTTGGCCAGGAATGATGCTTGGCTTTAAAGAAGCAATCATGCTAATTGTAGAATTAGAACATATCTGTTAAAAAACACAACACACTGGTCCAAGTGCACAAAACTAGACTACAGTAAAAAGTTAAAGAAAATTCCCTATCTTATAATGCCATTCCTCCATCAAAGCTAGAAATTTGCTTAGGTGAATGGCTTTTCAAGGAAAAAGATTGGGATTAAATATTAGATAAATGGCTGAATACATGATGGAGACTTTAACAACATCAATCGGTGATAAAAGCTGAGCCAAAGTTTTTCAGAACTATGGAGTACATCCTAAACCACTTAGTCAAGATGCCAGCTTCTTCTTTTTCTATTTCAACTAATTACTGTAGGTCTGAGGGGAAAATAAGAAATGAAGGAGAATAAAACAGAATCCTATATGCTATATGTAAAATATTGATGGTGAAGAACAATAATGCATAGGAGGTTACATTGATTAGAAATATAATTGATACCATCAATGAGCATGCAAAATCTATGTTTACATGGATTTTATTGGAGACTTAAAATTTTATCCAAGACTTGGGAGTCTTACCTGAAGCACCTGCAATCTCCAGAAAACAATATCAAGAGTACACTATCATATGAACAAATAATAACCATGGACAAATACTTCACAAAGCTAAATATTTTATGCAAGTTTAACTACCCTATAACATGAAATTAAAATGAAAGTCATATAAACAGCACTAGGACAAGAAATATTATATATAAAGACAATAAAAGTCAGTGTATCCATTGCCTTTCTATTGCCATGGTGAAACACCATGACCAAGGCAACTTAGAAAGTGCTTAACTGGGTTTATTGTTTCAGAGGGTTAGAGGCCGTGATAGTAGAGCAAAAATATGGCAGCAGGAAGAGCAAGATCTCACATTTTGATCAGAATGCAAGAGGCAGAGGGTAGGAACACTGGAAATGGCATCAGTCATTTGAAACTTCAAAACCCATAGGTTCCTGGCTCAATAGTGATGCTACCCTCATGACACATCTTCTCTAACAAGACCATAACTTCTAATCCTTCCCAAACAGTTCTACTTAATTGTGGGCCAAGTATTCAAATATATGAGCCTATGGGGGCCATTTGTATTCAAACCACCACATTTCATTCCCTAACCCCATAGGCTCCTGGCCACAGCACAATGCAAAATGTTTTTATTCCCCATCGTCTTTCATAGTCTCAATAGGACTATAGAATGGAAAATTAAAGGATGTAGTAAAAAACTGCAGGAAAAAGGGAACATTAAGAAAGTTAGTACTGAAGTAATCAAACAATAACTTTATCTTCTGAATTGTTCTGTTTTCCTGAAGGTACCTTCTCTACTGTAGTTTATGTCTAAATAATTTAGTATTCTCTGTCCTCCTCTCAGCACAAACTCTTGAGTGAAGGAAAGCTCAACCTACCTCATACTTGAGCAATCATTTCCTATTCTTTTCCTTTGAAAAAAAGTACATGTTATAATCATATTCACTCTCTTTCCCAAGTGCTTCCCAGCTCTACCCCTTCAAACACCCATTTCGTTTTTTTTTTAACCTTTCAAGACTAATTTGTGCTGGGCAAATATTTTTGGATGTATGGTTCTTCACTAGAGAGTGGTCAACTTACCAGGGGCTATACTCTTAGCTAAGATTTTTTCTTCTATAAATATCTAACAATTACCAATATCTTCATGGCTAGGGGTAGGATTTCATGCTCAACTTCAATCTCCAAGTTGGAATTCAGTCTAGCTTTGGCTTACAGGTTTTCAGGCTATTGAACCACTGTGAGTTCATATGTGCCCTCTGGCTATTGTGCTCTCCATACCCTCTTCCTCATTGACTCTTGAGCTTTGGGAGGAGGAAGTATGGAATGTGTTAATCACCATCTATTGCTAATTGAGGTTCTCAGATAACATTTGAGAAATGCATTGATCTATAGGTATAATGAATAATCATTAGAAGTCATTTTATTTATTTATTTATTTATTTATTTATTTATTTATTTATTTATTTATTTTTGGTATTTCGAGACAGGGTTTCTCTGTGTAGCTTTGCCCCTTTCCTGGAGCTCACTTGGTAGCCCAGACTGGCCTCAAACTCACAGAGATCCGCCTGGCTCTGCCTCCCGAGTGCTGGGATCAAAGGCATGCGCCACCAACGCCCGGCAGAAGTCATTTTATTACCATATTTATTTAGCAAAATAGTAGTAGTAAGTTTTCCCTAGGAACCTATGACCTAACTAGTCATATGTTCATAACCAGATAATGAATATCATCTTGTAAAATGGGGCTTAAATATAATCAGAAAGTAATTGGAAGCCAAGCATGATAGCATACACCTTTAATCCCAGTACCCAGAAGGCAGAGGCAGGTGGATTTCTGTGAGTTGAAGGCTAATTTGGTCACAGCAAGTTCCAAGCCAGTCAAGGCTACATAGACCCATAGTTTCTTGTCCCAACAATGGTGAATGTATGGATTTCATTTTGGAGAGCAGTACTTAAATACAATCATAGTTCTGTATTTAAATACAATCAGAGTGGTTGGATCTTAGCCTGATGTTCATATTACTATTGCAAGAGTGGGCATGTCTTCCAGGCCACTAGTTGCTAAAACTCAAAAAGTTCCTAGCTGGATATTATTGATGATTATTTTTATTCTCTTTTAACATACATAGTACCTTCCATCATTATGAAAGCAATCCAGTAGGGAGGAAGTTCCAAGTCAATGCCAGTTTGATTTCTCCATGTTCTATGGGTCAAGGATGTGGGGTCTTCATCAATAAAGTCATATTGTTAAGTTCTGGAGTATAACAATTATCACTAGCCTATAACTTTTGGGTTGTGGGCCAACTAGTCAAAAAAATCCATTCCTGACACAGGGACTTTTATTTGCTAACCTCTAGACTCTAGTAGAATTATTGTTACCCACTCCATTTTGAGTCTTTCTATGTATGTACATGCGTATACATTTTAGGAAGCTTCTATAGTAGAAAATTTCCATCTTACTTTCTTGAAAGATCTTTAGTGCTTTTTATTCTTTCCCATACTCTCTCCTCAAAGTAATAGTTCTCAATTACAGCAATGCACAAAAACATACCAGAAACATTCACATCCATGTATGTCTGAGTCCAATATAAAAAAATTTCCATTTACTGATTGGGGCCTACAGGTGACTGCATTCTAAATGATCTAAATGGAGAGAACCAGAGTACTAAACCAGTGGTATTCTTTCATTATTTCTAAAATTTTACCTTGGGGAAAAATTCTTTGGTGAAGACATTTTATAAAGAGAGATTTCTGATCCCCAGAATGTCAAACTTCATAGCCTGAGGACATGCTTAGAATGCCAAATTTCAAAGAAGCATCCAGGTCATACAGATATAGATATTCTAGGAACACACATTGAGAAACCATACATTAAATCTTGACTCTCCTCACATGATCCCAATGCTATAATTTTGACCTCATGATACATGAAAAGTAGTTATGAAATCAATTGTTCTTCAGAAAGCTCACTGAAAGGTCATGCTTCATTATGTCATATTATGTGGATTTTTTTAAAAAAAAATCTGTCTCAGGTGTTAACCACTTATGAACATAGAACATTTTTTACCCATATTCCTATTATTTAAGTAAAGTTACACAGGGTTTGGTGGCATATGCCTTTAATTCCAGTACTTAGGAGGCAGAGGCAATCAGATCTTTATGAATTCAATGCCAGGCTAGTATAAGTGAACTCCAGAACAGCCAAGGATATGTAGAAAGATTCTGTCTCAACCTGCCCCTTCCAAAAGGAAAAAAGAAAAGAAAGAAAATTTTGTTAAAATGATAATTCATTGCCTGGGAGAACAAACATTTTTTAAAAGAATTTAATGACTATATTAGAGTTCTACCACTATATCCTAACACATTTAATAGCTTTCAAACAATGTAACATTATTGTGTGAGTTTCTGTGATGTTACGATCTTGAAATAAGCCTAAGTCTAGGGATCTCTGCTTGATAAAAAGATCAGAGATCTTGGGATCTCACATGACTTCACTCTAGATTTTAGTTAAGAGGAGTATACTGTAGGAGATAACAAGCCTATGTGATTATGACTTAAATCTGTTACTTTTAGTTACAAAACCAACATGTCTTCCTTTATGATGACCATTTCTGTGATATCACTCTCAGTGACTAGAAGATACATTATTTGGTTTTCCATTTCGGTGACACAATACCTAAAAAAAATCATATTAAAAGGAGACAAGGTTAATGCTTTAGAGGTGGCTTCTCATGATTGTTTCAATTATTTAGTGCCCTGTCATGAAAAATTTTACATGATGATGGGGTTATTACAGTAGAACAAATTAGCTCACTTCATGTCATATAGAAACCAAAAGAAGGGGTGTATCCTAATATACCCTATAATGTACCCTATATTATACCTTGGTGACTGGGCTGGTACTCCTGGGTTCTATAAAGAAGCAGACTGAACAAGTCATGGGGAACAAGCCAGTAAGCAAAACCCATCCATGGCCTCTGCATCAGCTCTGGCCTCCAGGTTCCTGCTTTGAGTTCCTGTCCTGACTTCCTTCGGTGATGAACAGTGATTTGGAAGTATAACCCACATAAACCTTTTCCTCCCCAAGTGGCTTTTGGTCATGACATTTCATCACAGTAATAGTAAACCTAACTAAGTCAATAATCTTAGATATCTTTCCACAGACCACTATTTTCAAAGCACAGTAAACAAGAGTCCATTAATATGTGATTGCTTCTGCACTTTAAATTTGGTTTACACAAGTAACTGAAATGATTGGTAAGCATTTCTCTAAGTTGATTAAATCATTTTGTTTTGAACATAAGCTGAGTTTGAGCCAATCATAGCCTACAATGTAGCAGTGACACAACTAGGGACTTTACACAAGATCTTGCCCAAATACTGTTAGCCATAGTCAATCAGGACATTTTTTTCCTACTTTTCTTTCATTATCAGTGTATAAAAAACCACTACTCATACATACTGCTAAAGTGTAACTCTCTCAATCTCTTCTAATTTTGAATACTGTCAGATTCATGAAGACCTTAAGGCTCAAAAATATTTTTTGCATTCATTTATTTTGTCTGAAGCTTTACTTTTAATAGTATTTGCAAGGGAACTATAACAATGAGAAGTCAGCAATATCTTGCTTAAATAATAAGAATTTATATTAGCAATGGCATGTAAGAATAAACGGTGTTTCAAAGAGTGTGACAACCCAGGAGCACATAGTATTTATATAGTATTTTATGTTTGGTTACATAACCTGAATCTAATGATCAGGATGGAAGTAATACAACTCAATGGAAAATATTAAATACATAAAGTTTTTTTTTTTTTTTTTTTTTTTTTTTTTTTTTTTTTGGTTTTTCGAGACAGGGTTTCTCTATGTAGCTTTGCGCCTTTCCTGGAACTCACTCGGTAGCCCAGGCTGGCCTCGAACTCACAGAGATCTGCCTACCTCTGCCTCCCAAGTGCTGGGATTAAAGGCGTGTGCCACCACCGCCCGGCAATACATAAAGTTTTGCATTGTTCTACATTATAATTTTTTTTAAAAAATAGAGAAAGGCAGAATAGATGTTCCAATTAAAATACATGATTATGTAAACCAAAAAAAAGTTGGTTCATGAATGGAAACTTATAATGAGAGTGGACTTATTCTTTGTTGTTGCTGTTGTTGAAACACAGGAAAAATATTATTGGTGCTTAGAAGAGTAGCCTCAGAGCATTCAAGCTGTGTACCTAGAAGCTGCTGGAACAAAGAATGAGGGAGAGGAGGGGGAAAGGCCATGCTGCTGAGGCTTCCATAGGCTAGACACATAGCAGACAAGCAGCCACTTGATGAGGAGGGAAAAATTGGAGAAAGAGTAAGGAACCCCAAAATATTGGGGGATAGACAAAAGTGTCAAGAAAATCATGCTTAGAAAAGATGCAGAAAGAAGTAAAGGAAAAGCTAATACTTTACAGAAAAGTAGACAGACTTACAACATTTCCATGGCTGTGGTTTGTGAACTAGAACACTTGGGGCAGGGATTCTGAGAAGAAAAATTAGTACTATCTTAGGAAAGAACTGATTATTTCATGTATCTTTTTTTGAGACAGGATTTCTCTGTGTAGTTTTGGTGTCTGTCCTGGATCTCACTCTATAGACCAGGCCAACCTTGAACTCACAGAGATCCACTTAGCTCTGCATCCTGAGTGATGGGATTAAAGACATGCACCACCACTGCCTGGCTATGCCATGTATCTTTTTAGCATGGCTTAAGATAATTTCACCTGCTTATGGTGTGGTTTTTAGTCAAAGTAATTGAACAAACCCAACTGGAAAGTCAGGCCTCCACCCAGGCCAGAGATTCCATTCTCTTGACTGGTCTTCTACTCTAATATTCCGGCCTCAGAAGAGGTAACCTTAAAATAATTTAAGAATCATATTAGGGATTTCAAAACACTTTTAGCATCTCTGGTGTCTGGAAAGGATGAGGCTATCTATAGGCTCAAATATATTTCTGGTTTTAGCTCAGAAATAAACTGGTTACTTTTGGAGGGAGTTGTCTTTTTATCCTGAACTATATAGCCTATTTCTACCTTCTATTCTCATTATTCCTCACACTGAAGAGGCAACTCTGACTGCCATTATAAATTTTGGTAATGGCTGGTATGACTGATCTGGCGTATTTCAACAGAATATGGGGTAAAAGGTATGAGAGTTAGTGTGTACACTTCCAGAAAGTCTATCTAAAAAGATTCCAACTGTCAGATGTGTGAGGAAAGGAAGTCCTTGATTAGCATCTAGAAAGAGACATGATAGTGAAGTAAAGAGAAGAGTTATCAGAGTAGGCAAGACAAGGAAACAGAAGAATTCAGAACAGTGGATATGTCCATGATAAAGCCCACTAGAATCTCTTGATGATTCTGGCTATTATGAATAATGCTGCTATGAACATAGCTGAGCATGTGTCCTTGTGGTATAATTGAGAATTCCTTGGGTATATGCCCAAGAGTTTTATAGCTGGGTCTTGAAGAAGATTGAGTCCCAATTTTCTGAGAAACTGCCATACTGACTTCCAAAGTGGCTGTTTAAGTTTGCATTCCCACCAACAGAGGAGGAGTGTTCCCCTTGCTCCACATCTTCTCCAACATAACCTGTCTTTAGTGTTTTTGATTATTGCCATTCTGACAGGTGTACAATGGTATCTCAGAGTCATTTGATTTGCATTTCCCTGATGAGTAAGGATGTTGAGCAGTTCCTTAAATGTCTTTCAGCCATTTGAGATTCTTCTGTTGAGAATTCTCTGTTTAGCTCTATAGCCCATTTTTTAATTGGATTGTTTGGTATTTTGATGTCTAGTTTCTTGAATTCTTTGATATTTTGGAGATCAGGCCTCTGTCAGATGTGGAATTGGTAAAGATCTTTTCCCATTCTATAGGCAGTTATTTTATCTTATTTACTGTGTCCTTTGCCTTACAGAAGCTTCTTAGTTTCAGGAGGTCCCATTTATTAATTGTTGCTCTCAGTGTCTGTGCTACTGGTTTTATATTTAGGACATAGTCTCCTGTGCCAATGTATTCAAGACTACTTTCTACTTTCTCTTCTATCAAGTTCAGTGTAAGTGGTTTTATATTGAGGTCTTTGATCCACTTGGACTTCAGTTTTGTGCATGAAAATAATTATGTATCTACTTGCAATATTCTACATATTGACATCAGGTTATACCAGCACCATTTGTTGAAGATGCTTTGGTTTTTCCACTGTACAGATTTGGCTTTTTGTAAAAAATCAGGTGTTCATAGTTTTGTCGGTTAATGTCAGCGTCTTCAATTTGATTCCATTGATCCACATGTTGGTTTTTATGACAATACCAAGGTATTTTATTACTATACCTCTATAGTAGAGTTTGAGGTCAGGAATGGTGAAGGCCCAGAGTTGGCTTTATTGTACAGGCTTGTTTTAGCTATCCTGTTTTTTTTTTTTTTTTTTTTTTGTATTTGCATATGGAGTTGAGTATTGTTCTTTCCAGGTCTATGAAGGATTGCTTTGTGATTTGATGGAGATTGCTTTGATTCTATAGAATGCTTTTAGCAAAATTGCTATTTTTACTATATCAATCCTACCTATCTGTGAGCATGGGAGATATTTCCATTTTCTGATATCTTCTTCAATTTCTTTCTTCAGAGATTTAAAGTTCTTGTCACACAGGTCTTTCACTTGCTTAGTTAGTTATTTACCCCAAGGTATTTTATATTATTTGTGGCTATTGTAAAGGGTGATATTTCTCTGATTTCTTCCTCAGCCGTTTCTCAACTATGTTCATAGTAGCATTATTTGGAAGGGCCAGAACCAGGAAACAACCTAGATGCCCCTCAAACAAATAATGGATTAAGAAAATGTACATATACACAATAGAGTACTACTCAGCAGTGAAAAACAATGGCATCATGAAATTTGCAGACAAATGGGTGGAACTTGAAATTATAATTCGGAGTGAGGTAACCCACACTCAGAAGGACAACATGGTATGTACACATTCATAAGCAGATACTAGATGTAAAGTAAAGGATAACCAGACTACAACTCACAGTTCCAGAGAAGCTAGCTAACAAGGAGGACTCAAATAGGGATGAATGGATTGCCCTGGGAAGGGGAAATAGATGAGATCTCCTTGAGTAAACAGAGGATGAGAAGTGGGCAATGAAGGGTAGAGGGTGAGAGATGAGAACATAAGGGAACAGAATGGTTCAGTTGGAGCAGGGATGGAGTGAGAGAGCAATGAAAAGAGATACCATGATGGAGGGAGACATCATGGGGATAGACAGAAACCAGATGTTAAGGAAGTTCCCAGGTATCCCCAAGGATGACCCCAGCTTAGACTACTAACAATAGTGGAGAGGGTGCCTGAACTGGCTTATCCAAGTAATCAGATCAGTGAATATCCTTACTGTTATCATAGAACCTTTCTCCAGTAACTGATGGATGCAGATCCACAGATCCACTAGGAAGAGCTCCAGGAGTTCAGTTGAAGAGAGAGAGGAGGGATTTTATGAGCAAGTGCATCAGGATCATGATGGGGAAACCTACAGAGACACCCAAACCAAACTAGTGGGAACTCATGAACTTTTGATCAACAGCTGTGTAGCCTGCATGGGACTAGACTAGGCCTTCTATATAGCTAGACAGTTGTGTGGCTTGATCTGTGTAAGGGGCTCCCTGGCAGTAGGATCAGAATCTGATCCTGATGCATGAGCAGGCTGATTGATATGTAAAATGAATAAAAATTTTTTTCTTAATTAAAAAAAATTATCTCTTAATGAGAGTGCCCTTAATTTCAACAGGTGCAAACAGAAGCATTTAGGAATTAGTAAGTAATAGGATATAACATCTGTAACTTATTTTCTAGTGATTCATAAATTGGAGTGGGGTAGGGAGATAAACCAGTGAGACTAATTTTTGGTATGATTTTCTACTAAAGGTTACTCAGTTGTTTTGTAACTTTCTTGTAACATTTTAACAAGATTTGGAAATACTTCCAAAGTAAAAGTTTTTTTTTTTTTAAATAAAACTCTTCTTTACTATTCCAATACACCCCACCCACCGGACACACACGCACGCACGCACGCACGCACGCACACGAGAGAGAGAGAGAGAGAGAGAGAGAGAGAGAGAGAGAGAGAGAGAGAGAGAGAGAGATTTGGATTGCTATTTACTCTGTTGAAATATTTACTCTGGGTTGAAAATCTGTATGTGCTTGGAACCCTAACCCAGAAATGTAGAAAACATAACTGAACTCTTCCCACTACTTTGCTAAAATTTAGCTAACTTGTCCTGTAGCACTGTTGGCAAATCTATCACCCAGAATCTTTACTGTGCTCCTGCTTCCTTAAAATATTAGTGTTCCCTATGACAACATATTAAACATAGATTACATTAAGTTACTGACAAATGTGTACCTAAAAATATGATTCAGGGTGTATATTGAAAATTAAGCAAATGTCAATAATTATAAATATTGTGAAACAACAAATAGAGCAGAAATTAACCCTACTAGGTTCAAATTTATTTATAGGTTCAAAATAAAATTTAGTAGCATTATTGCATGAATTGATTAATCTATGCAACAAAATATAAAATGCAAAAATTAGCATAAAGCCATGGAAAGATATAGAATAAAGAAACAATTGAGAATAATTAAATTTGAAATATGTAGTAGGAACTAGGTATATGTGAGTCAAAGATGGGAGGAAAACATAACCATATGACTGTTTGTGTCTATTCATTTTTGTACTATGGAAATTTATTCAAAAAGTTGAATAACATTTAAAAATAAAACAAAATAAAAAGGTTATTTCTTTCAGTTTTAAATTTTTGAATATTTCACAGAGAAAACAACTCTTTCCACATGCTTAAATTGAAGAATTCTGTTATGCATCTTTTCCATGATTAGAAAAAAGATACTAATGCCTGTATAGGTTCACAGTGAAAGAACATCATGTAACAGTTGATTTAAATACATTCAATTCACAGAACAGTTTAAAGATCTATCTATACTGTTGGTTTTACCTTTCTTAAGGAATAATAAAAAGAAGTCTTTTAATTATGCTACATGCAATATAAATTTTGTAACAGCATTATATTAAGAGCATAAGAAGTTTAATGTTTAAGAATCATTGAATGTTTTAAAACTTTTAAAATATCCATAAGTGGTGTAAATTGAGAATTATCTGAAAGGTTAACAGAATAAGTGTTTAACGAGGTTGTAATTGATAGTTACTTCTGATGTTTATATGCAAAAAATTAATACTTTCTTAAGTAATTATTTCTTGGTAAGTTATGATTCTGGTTATGAGGATTGACAAAGTATATTATTGAGAGACTAGTAGATGCTCACTAAAAATTTTAGAAAACTCAGTCATGTGATTAGATGTCATATCCTTAAGAATGGTTAACCAGAGCTTAACCTAATTGCAATCACTTGACCAGTATGACATGAATAATTGGCATCCCATGTTTCACAACAGAGCATAGGCCCTTTAATTGTTAGGTAAGATATTTTCAAACCTAAAGTTATATTTTCAAGATTTGTCTTCTGTAAATACAACAATGAGCATGCAAGTAATAATAGAGTGTGTTTCAGATTCAATCACCTTATTCCATAAAGCCTACAGATCATGGATGAAAGGCATTGTGGTTACTCAATGGTAACAACTCAAATACAGGTCTGAGCTATGATCAGTTATTATTTGTAGTACATCCTCTGTAAGCCAGTAAAGCAGAAAAAGCTTTCTTAGAAATCAAATGCAATTTTTCAATTTCACTGCTTTAAATTATAATATTTTACATAAAGTAAATTTTGCATTTCTTAAATGTTTTGGCTAGATTTATGTCAACTTGATGCAAGCTAGAAACATTTGGGAAGAGGGAAACTTAGTTGAGAAAATTCCCCCATCAGTTTGGCCTGTGGGCAAGCCTGTGGGGCATGATTGATATGGGAGAGCCTATATCCCTGTGGGTGGTACTACCACTGGGCTTGTGGGCCATGATGCTGTAAGGTTTCACTTTAGTGGTGATGGTGGCTTTCTCATCATAGATGATTCTTCAGGCACAATTGATCAGAACTACATATTCTTAGTGTAATACAACAAAATGGCCCCAATAGAGTCTTTGCTTCCTTCTGAAACTTTATAAGCCAGGCCTCCATCATTTGCCTTGCTCTCAATATGCTTGTCTTCTAAGCGCTCTCTCTCTCTCTCTCTCTCTCTCTCTCTCTCTCTCTCTCTCTCTCTCTCTCACACACACACACACACACACACACACACACACACACACACACACACACAGGCACACACACCTGATATAAGCTGATTGAAGCTAAAGAATCAGCTGTGATTAAGAATAAACCATTGCCATTGAAACAAAATCTTACAGGAATTATTTACTTGTGATCAGCACACAGAAACTGTGATCTAGAGGGGCCAATGTTGTATCTTGTGCTGGTAGTATAAGATTCCTTGAGGTGGTACTGATTTTGAAAATATAAAGGGGTCATGGAGATACATTAACAGGGTCAAAATCCCTGAACAGAGTCCAGGAAAAGCTATTGGTTGAAGTGCAACCTAGTACAGCATGTTTGGAAACACCATTATGGTGGGATGATCAGCTGTAGATAGAGTGAAGCTGTCCTGTGCCAAGAAGAGAAGCCATTTGTTCTTTAGAGGCTTTTTGAACCCAGAGGACTATTCTGAGTGGATCCAAGACATAAATCTCTAAACTTTGGTTTTACTTTGCTTTGATTGCAGCTCTCTCCTGGTTTTCCCTCTTCCCTCTTTGAATGAGAAAATATTTAGCTTGTTTGTTATTCTTTTTGTTTATAGGAACTGATAGTTATAAAACTTTGTATATTTTAGAAGGATTTTAGATATTTTAGAGAGACTTTGAACATTTTAGAGAACTTTTGAACTTAGAAGAGGAGACTTTGGATGTTTTAAAGAGACTGGACTTTTAAAGTGTTTGAGGTTTTTTTTCAAGACACAGTTTCTCTATGTAGCCCTAGCTGTCCTAGAACTCATTTAGTAGACTACGCTGGTCTAGAACTCACAGAGATTTGCCTGCCTCTGCCTCCTGAGTGCTGGGATTAAAGATGTGTGCCACTATGCCTGGCAAGTGTTTGAATTTTTAAAGACTGTGGGGGGCATTTTAAAAGTTGGAATATTTTATATTGTGATATCAGTATCACAAGGCCATTTTAGGGACAAATTAGAAAGAAAGAATCTAATTGAATATATTTGCATGGCAATATGACAAGGAATAAATAATGCTTTGTAGTTTTATGTCAGATTGACACAAACAAAAGTCATTTGGAAAGAGGGAACCTCAATTGATAAAATGCCTGTGTCAGATTGGCCTGTGGGTAAGGTTGTGGAGAATTATTATTATTATTATTATTATTATTATTATTATTATTAATGTGATAGAGCCCATCTTACTGTGGCTGCTGCAATCCATGTCCTGTCTACTATAAGAAATGGGACTGAGCAAGCTATGATGAGCAATCCAGTAAGCAGCTTTCCTCTGTAGCTTCTGCTTCAGTTCCTGCCTCAATTTGCTGCCTAGGCCTCCTTCAGTGGTCTGTGACCCAAATATGTAAGCCAAATTGCTTTTGATCACAATGTTTTATAACAGCAATAGAATCACAAAAAGACACTAAACAAGTAAATATGAAATAAAAATATCACTAGCACCAATCATCAAAAGTGAAACTTTTTCATGCTTAACCAATTAGTCATCTTACAACATTATAAAATTTACAAAGAACAATCATATGATTTAGCCATGGCACTTTGATATGGATCTATATATGATCCATATACATGATAATTCCCTAATGAAACCCTTTATTTTATACAATTAAGGGATGCTCTAGTGTCCACTTCCTCAGCACTGAAGCATATGTCACCATATCTGGGTTTTTATGTGGAAGTTAGGGTTAAATTCAGTTCTTTATGTTTATGAGCCAGTTTATCTACTAAACAATCTTCCTAGCTCAACATTTTAAAGTACTCTTTTTTTTCTCATACATTCCTACTTTATTAAGGTCAATCAACATGGCATTTACATATCTAAGCATTTCAGTTTTCAGAGATGTTTAGGTTATTTTTTTCCATAATAAGTTAATTTAGGAACGTTTGTATTTTAGAAAAAATTAATTATCTCTATGACACAGACAGGAACAAGGGGAATCTGCAAATGTTGCAAGATGATTCCAAACCTCAGTTGATCTCTTTCTAAGTGACAAGAGAGAACAAGAACTGTGTACGCATCTGTGATAGTCTGGAACTTGGAAAGCAACAGCTGTGATTACTGGAAATCTTGGAACACTGGCAAGGCTTGATCGCAAAGTATTTAAGAGAAGGCCACGAATGTTGTTTTCCTAAGAAGAGCTAGGAACTACAGGTGTCACTTGGTAGTGCATTGAAATGGCGTTGCCCAGTGCAAGTGCTGCACAGAAATCAGTCACCTCCTTTAGAGCAATCGCTTTAGATAAGCTTCCCCTATCATAGCATGACCCTGTCCTCCAGCTGCACAGGCAGCCACTAAAGCATACTGGCCTCTGTCCTTCCTCAGTCTGTTGGTGGCTGCCATGACCAACCGACAGCCTGTGGCTCCAAAAGGGTGTCCCAGAGACAGTGATCCACCCCAGATATTAAACTTCTCCAACAGAGGTGATCCGACCTTAATTTTCCTGCCCATGTAGTTTTGTGCAAACCAGTCAGAATCCATGGCTTTAAAGTTAGCCAAAATCTGACCTGAGAAGGCTTCATGAAATTCAAAAGCATCAATATAGTTCAGGGTTAATCCTGCCTTTTCTAGAACTTTTGGAGTAGCATATGTTGATCCAAGTAAAAGCTGATCTTTTGGATCCTGGGGCACATAAATAAAATCCCTCAAATATGCCTTTTGTAGTGGGTAGCCATTCCAGCTTAGATCTGGAAGTTCCAACCCCCATTGAGACTCTGGCAACTGTCACACCTATGAGGCGGGACCAGGGGAGGTGCCAGGAGACTGGAGAGCTGGATGGGCCAGCACTCTCTCTGTGCGAGCTCTCTGTGCCTGGACGCTGAATGGTGAAGGTTGACTGAGCAGAGCTCCAGGGAACACTGCTGGATTGCAATACACCTTCCCAGACCCTGCAACCTACCTATTACTTAATTTGTGAGTTACGCCATTAAATAAATATCCTTTTAACTACGTGGAGTGGCCAAAATAATTTCTCCAATACCTTTGCCTTATAACCCATGGCCAGAGCTTTTTCCTCTGACATGATCAGCATCGCAGAAGCCCCATTACTCAGCAAGGAAGAATTTGCAGCTGTCACTGTCCCATAGGGTTTGATGAACACAGGTTTTAGTTTGGCCATTTGCTCCAGTGAGGAAGGACAGATTCCATTATCTTTGGTAACTGTGTCCTTTTCTGGTACTTTGAAGGGTACAATATCAGGAAGATGTCCTTCATCCTGTGTCTTCTTGGCCAGACTATGAAAACGCAGTGCATATTCATGCTGTTCCATTCTAGAAACAGCAAAGGCAGCACCCAGTCGGTCTGCAGAGTGGCCCATGGTCTCATTAGTGGAGAACTCAGCCACTGCGGGGAGCTCAGGAGATGAGAAATTCAATCTGAATTTAGAGAGCAAGGACAGGCGCTGGCCCAGATTCTTGGCTTTGTTGAGGTCAAGCATCATTTTCCTCATTTTTCTTGAATGACGAATAGGGACATTAGACATTAACTCAACACAACCAGCCACAACGACGTCACACTGGCCAGAAGCTATCAGACCAACAGCTGTAGTCATAGCTTGTTTGAAGAGATACAAGCCATGGTGACAGTGTGAGCGGGAGTCTTGTCAGAGAAGCCAGCTCCAAGGGCAGCCTCTCTAGCCACATTGCTTGTTTTTACTTCTTGAATAACTGTACCAAAGATGATATAATCAACAACATCCCTTGGAACATTGGACCAATGCAACAAACCCAAAAGTACAGCTCTAGCCAAGTCATGTGGCATTAGGTCTTTATAGGAAATGCCTGACAGCAGAAATGGAATGCGGACACCTTCCACCACCACGATATTCTTCATATTGGGTTTTGCTAAGTTCTTCTTTGACTTGGTCTGGACAGCTGGGGCAGATTGTAACTGGGAACAGCTCAGAGGTCTTATAGAAAATCTGAAGGCCCATTTTTTTTTTCTAGATAGGGTTTCTCTGTGTAGCTATGAGCTTTTTCCTGGAACTCACTTGGTAGTCCAGGCTGGCCTCGAACTCACAGAGATCCGCCTGGCTCTGCCTCCTGAGAGCTCTGAGGGCCCATTTTGATGTAGTAGAAAGGTTTTTAAAAGTGGAAGTCAAGATGGTAGTCATTCTGAAATCTCAGAGACCGTGAAAGCTGCCGCTCCCAACAAGGTCAATTCCAGAATCGACATTTTAAAGTACTATTTATTTATTTATTTATTTATTTATTTATTTATTTATTTTTTGCTTTTTCGAGAAGACTGTCTTTATTAGACACAAACTGTAATGCTTGATCAATGATCTATATTTCATTGAAAACTCTAAAAACCAATCAGTTGTTTATATATGTATATAAAATTGCATAGCTAAGTATGATTTGAATTTATTTTACTATGGCATAGGGTCTAAAGCTCCTTCTATTGAAATTTTCTGGGACAGTAGTGTTTTTTATTGTAAAACTTTCTCTGAGTCTCATTTTCCACCTGAATCTCTCTGATTTGCTTTCTTCATAATACCTTCTAAAGCAGAGAAAAAAGATAACACTTCCCCCAATAACAATGGAATGTAGTTAGGACACTGACTTTGGAGACAGTACGATGAAGATCAAAAATAAATCTTATTTTTCAGTTAATTTTCCAGAGTATATGCACTTTCAATGTGGTAGGAATTAATTGCACAGGCTTTGGAGACTTGAGTCTTTTAGGAAAATGTGGTGATGTATACACAGACACATATCTTTCTGTGATGACTTGCCATGTATCTGTACACACACTCACATACACACATTTTTTTTCCATCTACTTCATTCACTACTTCCAAGGTGACTCAGTGGCAGAAGGAGTATCTCAAATTCAATAAATCCTATTTTTTTTGTTATAGCATTTCCCTTTTTTAAAATCTTGGCACAGTTTGTGAGGAAAGGTGTTCTTTAAAGCCATTAAATGTTGTTGGTTGTTATCTTAAGAGACTTTTGAGTCCCTGTTCAGGGATTTTAATCCACTCTGTCTCAAGCTCTAAAACTAACCTTTCTTGACATTTTTTGTCTTCTGTATTTCATTGAAGATATTTCTTTTCCAATTTCTCCTACAATGTTCAAATGTAGAATGAAATTTTTAATATACATGTATACACACACTGCCTTTCCCGCATTTATAAACATAAGCTTCAACAATAAATGATTGGCCAAAAATTCTAGTTTGAGTCCCACAAAATGGTAAGCCATAGAATCACCTCTTTCTTAAGGAAAATTGTTTTAATTTCCTGAAACCAAATTTTGGTATTGCATCCCTGTCTTCCTCTTGAACAATACAGTATTTTCTATACTACATTTTGCCTAGTTGCACAGTCAAAATACTGCATCAGATATAGCATGCATTTTTTTTTCAAAAGTCAATGCTTTTGTATAGGAAATCAAAGTGTCACTGTACTTCCATGATTTAAAAAATATGTATCTCTCTTTATCTACCTTTCAAAATAGTCTTCTGTTGTGCAATTTATTTTTGTGGTTGTTACCACTGCTACTGCATCTCAGGTTCTAGCCCTTTCTCTTTCATCTACATGCTTCTGATCTTATTGTCTTTACCTGAGTACTTTTTTCTTAGAATGAAGAAGTTCCCTTTTTACTTACTTTGCACATGATGCCACACTAAGGGAGGCAGTGCCATACAGTAAAAAATCAAACAGGCCTCAGGGAAGTTGAAACAGGTGCATTCATAATCACTAGCTGTGTTTCTGTGCACAAATAACTTAAAAACCTGGGGCCTCCCATTTATGTGATAGAAACAATGACCAGCTTTAAAAAAATAGTCACTGTGAGAGTTAAACTGAATAAAATACTTCATACTTCTGGAAAATAATGGCTGCTATTATTTGTATTATTAATATTTTTTATTACAAAACTGAAGAGAAATATTCAGCTAGCTCAACCACTTTATATAAGGATGTTGCAATCAGATTTCACTATTGTCCCCTATTGCCTCTAAGGACTGAGAAAATTAGTCAAACCTTTCTCTTTTTCCCTGAATGGCAGAAATACATCATCTGCCTAGGGAGTCTGGATAGTTATTAGCTGATTAGTTTTCCCCATAGATGTTGAACTTCCAGTAATCTATAAATACTGGGAGGGTGTTTGTTATTTATTTCTTCAAATGAATCCTTTGTTTAAGGGCTTTAGTGGATAAGATAAAATTCCTATGTGTTCATGTGACTGTATAAATTGGAATTACAAAAGTGAATTCTAGCAGGAGACTTGTAGACAGCAACCATGCATTTTTTCCCTTTAAGCAATATCTTATGGTTTTAGTTTTTAGGAGCTTTTTTAGCACTTCTGTGACAACCCTTCCCCCAAGCAAATCAGGGAGTAACAATGAACAGTGGGGGCTGTTAAAAATGGTATTCTGAAACATCATTCTGATTTCCCTTAGGGAACCATTTTGACATTTTTTCAGGCTGTGTCTAGCCTTCTATGGAGCTTTTACTTACATTTAAGGCTTGCAATCCATAAAAATCAATTGTATTTTTTGTTGTATTTGCATTTATAGAGCTCTTTTAATATATTTTATATCAAAGTTCTTCTACAGACCAATGAGTTATATAGTTTTATGGCAGAAACTATCATTGGCAAAGTTGGTGCTTTTTATTTACAAAAGTCCCTGGTTTTACACATTTCTGCACGTGAAAATGAACATTGCAGCTCGTGGAAAAGTGTAATTGGGAAGGCATGATTAACAATTATCATTAAATGTCAACAGTGACCATGAAACATTACAATGACTATATGGGAAGTAAGGGATGTTTCTCAGCTTAAGTAACCAACTGGTACCACCTCAGCATTATCTATCACATAAGAACTCCTATAGGAGGATCTTTGGCTTTTGCTTAGGACATATTTCTAGAGGTGGCAAGTCATAATTCATAATATATACTCACATTTTTCACTACAGAAGGGATGCGTGAAAGCTATGTAGCACTAAAAAATATCTGGGCAATTCAAATTGACTTAATTAATATAAATTATACAATCCACACGGTATTCCAGGGGTAGTTTATCAGCGCAGAGTTAGGAAGATTTGCCATGGTATTTGTAGGAATGTAGACTGTGGAATCTAGTAAATTAAAAGTAAAAGGATCTAATTTAGATACAGTGTATTTTTTATCATAAATAATATTTTATTTTCTAAATTCAATTTCCTCTGAATGTTCATTTTCTTACAAATTACACACCTTATATAACATAATATATTAGCTAAAAGAAATGCTGCTGATCTATACTTGGTGTAAATAGGAATCTTTTCGAACATTTCCCCATTCTAACTTGGCTTCCTTAATCTTTTCTTGTAATTCTACTTTTCTAATTCCATAGTAGTTGAGGTCTTCTTCTTCTTAGGAATATACTTTGTCTAAATATAAAAGTGTGGAGCAGATTAATAAACAATATATTGGCCCCAGACTTCCCTTCTGGACAGGAGGTGAGTGCCTGGGCTCAGCCTAGACCCCATCCCTGGGCACCAGCCACTCCGGGGAAGACCTGCCCAACTTGGCCCCAGGTTCTGGCCACCAGGCAGGTTCCCTTCTAGCCCTACCAGGAAGGCTCCCCTTCTCCAAGATCCCCGGCAGACCCTGCAATCTCCACGCCCTGCCCCCATGCCAATCTGCCTGATACCCCAGCCACTTCTTGAGACTTAGAGACTGGCCCCCAGTGCCCATCCTTCCCTGGACTTCCCATCTGGACAAGAGCTCCCATCCTGCCCCGGACATCCCATCTGGACAAGAGAGCTCTCATCTGGAAAAGAGAGAGAGACTTCCTGAATCTGTCAGCTCTGTCTGGACCAAGTACACTGATAAGACCAAGAACAAACCACAAGGAGATGGGCAGACATCAAGGAAGAAGTACATACAACAAAATGAAGAGCAATACAGCATCACCAGAACCTAGCCCCCCTCCAACATCTAGACCTGAACGTCGAAAATTGGAAGAAGCAGAAGAAAACAGCCTTATGAATAACATCATGAAGAAGGTAAAGGCTTATATATAGGAAAAGACAAACAAAAAATGGGAAGAACGTTATAAAAAATTAGAGGAAAGGACAAATAAAGTAGAAGAAAACAATAAAGTCCTGAAAGAAAATCATAAAAAGCAATGAAACAGATGAAGGAAACAGTCCAAGACCTGAAAAGGGAAATAGAAAAAAATGAAGAAGACACAAACAGAGGGAATGCTGGAAATAGAAAATCTGAGTAAACGATCGGGAACTTCAGATGCAAGTATAACCAACAGATGCAAGAGATGGAAGAAATGATCTCTGGCATTGAAGATATGGTAGAAGAAATAGATTCATCAAAGAAAACACTAGAGCCAACAAAGTCATGACCCAAAATGTCCAAGAAATTTGGGACACCATGAAAAGACTAAACCTACGAATAATAGGAATAGAAGAAGGAGAAGAATGCCAACTCAAAGGCACAGAAAATATATTCAACAAGATCATAGAAGAAAACTTTCCCAACTTAAAGATGGAAAGGCCTATGAAGATACAAGAAGCCTATAGAACACCAAACAGACTAGAACCCCAAAAAAGTCCCCTTGACACATAATAATTAAACAACTAAATGTACAGAATAAAGAAAGAATATTAAGAGCAGCTAAGGAAAAAAGGCAAAGTGACTTATAAAGGCAAACCCATCAGAATAACACCCGATTTCTCAATGGAGAACTTTGAAAGCCAGAAGGACCTGGACAGATGGAATGTAGACACTAAGAGACCATTGCCCTGCCTGCAGGGCTACAACAGGTTCTTGACCACCCTAAGGAGGGAATGTAGGGACAGGAGACACAAAGGAAAATACACCAAATCTAGATTCTGATCAAGGTGCAACTTTATTTCTCTCCAGAAGGATTTATATAGTTCCACAGGGTGGGGGGAGCAAGAAGCTGCCATCTGCATAAGGTGGGGCAAGCCAACAGGATGTTTGTATGGGATGTTTACAGGGTGAGAGGGTCAAGGGCTCTGACTCAATGTCCTGTTGCTAGGCAACCTGACTGTAAGATGATCTACTTTCCTGTCTTATGGGGGGGTCCTGTATTTTTCCACTAACTAGAGATTCTGTCCTTGTCCCTGAAATATCCCCCTTCTTAGTAATAAATCTAAGGGCCAACATAAACCAGGTTTGAATGGTCTAAAAGGAGGGCTCTGAAAGAGGCTTTGCATGGAGGATTACAGAGGCCCTATTCCTCTAAAGGTTGTGAGAAAAGGTCTGAGATGGAATGTCTCTCCAGACTCAAGCACCACAGGCGTCCCCATAGTGCAGGAATCAATGGACCGTGCACTTTTTTGAGGGAGTGGAAATGGGTAAGCACAAAGCTGTCACACTGCCCAGGGCATATAATTATATGCAACAGGGCACATAATCCAGGCTCTCAGGATTTTGGGGTACCATGGTCCCCAGCTTGTGCAGTCCCAGCTGCACTCCAATCATGCCTTGAGTGAGCCTTTTTCCCACACACAGGTGCAGCCTCCCCTGAGTGAAGAGGTCTGTGTGGGGCATCTCTAGTCGGGGAAATTTCAACCCTGGATTCCTGCATATCAAAGTAGTGGTAATGAACCTGGATTTGCCTTGCCGGCAGGTCTGTTATTTGGCTTCGGATGAACGGAGTGAGCCAGGAAAGTGCCCATGGCCCAAAGGCAAGGACCAGGAGCAGGCCTACAACAGATCCTAGGAGGGAGGAAAGAAGGGTCATTAGGCAAGGGGAGTTTGGAAAACTAATTCTAGAACTACCCAAGCTCTTATCCTCCTTTTCTTTTTCCCTTTTTCTAGTCCTTTTCTAACCTTTACCATACTATCTCTGACTACCCCGGTGTGGTCTGTAAAGAAGGAACATTCCTCTTTGAGCACAGTACAAAGGCCACCCTGTTGTAAAAAGAGGAGATCCAGGCCTCTCCTGTTCTGTAAAACTATCTCAGCTAGGGAGGAAAGGGATGACTCGAGGGCAGAAATTCCCTGTTCAAATTGGGCAATATCATCATCTATGGACAGTTGAAGCTCAGAGTAATGTTGGTTGAACAGGACCAGAGAGGCAATTTCTGTGCCTGTTTCCACTGCTCCAATCCCCAGAAGGACTGCTAAGGTGATGGCAGTAACAGGCTCCCATCAAGGCAGTTGTCTCACCATGGCTTCTCTTCCTAAAGATCAGGGAATTGATCCGAGGAATAATAGGTTAGTCTAGGTGGAAGGGACCTAAGTGCTCTGAGTGGCATCTCTGGTGCTACCCTGTTTGCTGTGCTACCTGCCAGCCACAGGCTGTGTCAAGCTGGCCCAACATGGCTATGACCACCTGTGACACCAAGGCCAGCAAGTCCAACAAGCCTTTCTGACACTTTGGATGAAAGTTCAGCACTGCCCTTGGAAACAAGACCCCTGCTATCAGACTGGATTTGTGACAAGCAGTGTCCCTGCTCAGCCCAGAACATGATTGACTATGGGACTTGTATACTGTGTGAAAGGTCTCAAACACAGTTAGCTGTAAAGTTCCCGCTGTCTCCCCAAGGAACTCTGAGCAGAGTGATAACAGAGCTAAAGGGCTGGTGGGGGTTGCTGTGGGTGAGGAAAATAGCCTGGATAGCTTGCCAGAGGGACAGCATTTAAAATAGAAGAAGTTTCCTCAGGAGAGGGGCTATCTCTCCTGGGCAGATCAGGTATATTTACAGCTCTAACCAGGCGTTCTGGTAACCATCAGGGAGCAGTGTGTATCTGGACAAGAATGCAGGCTGAACGTCGTCCCCATATAAGGACCCAGTGAGGCAGCCGAGGAGCCCAATCCAGCTGACCCCCGAGGGCTGTTTGTAATTGAGGGATTTTCACAGACAGAGGAGGGTAGAGGAACTAGCTGTGTCAGGCTCGTACCTTGAGGAATCATGACCATGCCGTTTACAGCAGTGGCCAGAATCTTAATTTCACCTGTGAAATCACTATCTATTATGCCAGGGTAGACCTGGACCCCTTGGAGGGCCACAAACATCAGGAGGTAAGGGCCCTGTCACCCCTGTAGGGATGACCTGAGCCCCTTCAAGGGAGTTTAATACTGTTTCGGCAGAGGCACACAAGTCCAATCCAGCACTGCCTGGAGTTGCTCTCCGGAGGGAGGAGAATGGAACTGGGGCAGGAGAATTTGTTGAGGCTGGGGAGGCAGGGCCTGAGCAGACCTCAAGGCCCCAGGGTGTGCTCTTGGAGGCATTGGGGCCAGGAGCGGGCCCCTTTGGAAGTTTCCCAGCACCCGCGGAGGAAGGGGCTGACAGAGATAATTGGTTTTTGAACTGTATTCTGTAGCCCAGTGGCGGCCTTTGTAGCAGCGGGGGCAGAGAGTGAAAGGCAGGGGCCTCATAGAGGTGGCCTCCTGAGCCGGCTGTGACCTTTCTGGGGGCATTCCCTAGCAAAATGTCTGGGTTGTTTACAGAAATAACATGTGCAGGCCCCCTGCTGTTGTGAAGACCTCAGGGCAGCACCTATGGCTAATCCCATGGCATGGGCGGTGCCAACACCTGAACAGAGTCTTACATATTCAGACAGGTCCGCTCTGTTTTTATGAGGGCAGAGGACTTCCTGGCAGACAGGGTTTGCATTTGTAAAGGCTAAGTGTTTAACAAAGGTGCTTTCATATTCGTTAGGCCCCAAAAGTCTCTTAGCTGCATCATTTAAGCAAGAAACAAAGTCACTAAAAGATTCATCAGCGCCTTGACAAATCTTTGCTAATAAGGTGGTAGCTGAACCCTTTTGGGGCAGGTGTTTCCAGGCCCAGACCCCTGCGTTTTGAATCTGGGCCAGGAGACCAGGAGGGAATTTTGTCTGTGCTGCATTTGTATCATAAGGGGGGTTGCAGAGAAGTTTCTTTAGCGTCCAAGTTTTTGAGGACAGCTGTTAAATATTTTTTTTGAGCAACTTCTCGACAATTTTCACTAAATTCTGTTTTCCAGAGGACAAAGTCACCCCCAGAAAGAGCCGCGTGTGCAAGGAAATACCAGTCATTAGGAGTTAACCAATGTTCGTTCTGGTTTTCCACCAAGGCCAATGTAAAAGGAGCTGTACAACCATACTGAGCACAGGCAGATTTCAGCTTTTCAACAAGATGGAAACTTAATTTATGATAAGTCTGTCCTGGCGGGGGTCCTCAGATGACAGCTCTGGCTCCTGGCCCTCTTCTTTCACCCTTCCCCCTCCTCATTTTGATCTTCTAAACCCCCTGAGGGTCCGCTCTGCTCTGGGTGGCTGCCTAGGATGAGTCCCCAGAGGTCTGGCTGGGGTAACAGGAAATGCCAGGACAGGCTGAGGCTTACTTTTTGATTTACTAGATTTTTGAGATGGTTTTAGCCGGGAACCACCACTTCAAGGGCAAGATCTTTAAGTTCTTTGTCAAGAGTTTTTAATTCCCTTAAAAGCTCAACATGTTTCCTGCAAGCTTGGAGGGCCTGTCGCAGTGAGTTGAGATCTGGGACAGGGGGAGCCAACTCATTAAGAACGGCCCTGCAAAAGTGGGAAGACAAAGAAACATAGGGGGCACCAACGGAGATTTTTGAGGTTGTATAAAAGGGTCCAAAGACTCCTGTTTTAAGGGGAGATTTTTGCAGGAGGGACAGTCTGTATCATGGTAATGGGCCACCCCTTTCTCTAGGGAAGCCTCCTCAGTGGGATCTGGAGGGGAGTTATAGGTAAAATTATTAACAGAGGGATAAAGATGGGCAGGAGCGGAAAACTGGGGATTGTTAGGTTTAAAAATCGTGAGTGTCCCCTCTTCCATAGAGCACGGGTCGTGATCCTAGGGACAGACTGAAGGCACTCAAGAAAGTGCTGGGGGGAGGGGTGGTCTTAGGGTAGGTAGAGGGGGAGTGAAAAGCTTCTTTTAAGATTTTTTTTTAGCCTATATTAATAAGCTCTTGTACGTCAGGGGAATATTTACAGACCCTAAGAATGTCATTAATAAGTTTCCAGTAAGAAAGTGTGGTGACAGGTTCCTTCTCTAGTCCAAAAGTCCTGCAGAAATCATCTAAACATTCTCCAAGGTGTACCCAACTTTTTTCATCTATGGTTCCTCCTTGGGGGAAACAAGGACATGTGTCTATAATATAATCAAAAAAGGCTTTAAGATCTTTTTTCTTTACCCTAGTTACTCATATCTTGAGAGCCTCTTTTAGGCCAGAAATGAATAAATCCTGTGACAAAGTTGCCTGTCCCATGGTACATCACTTTCTTACCTGTGTCATCTCATCTCTCCTCCAGGATCATGTCCTGAACCATGCGATTTCAGGGGATCTAACAACTTCACCAAGGCTTTGGTCTTCCTCCAGGAGACGACGTTCCGAATCCTTAAGAGGTGGTTTCATCCACGTTGGGCAACAGTTGCCCTGCCTGCAGGGCTACAATGGGTTCTCATCCACCCTAAGGAGGGAATGTAGGGACAGGAGATACAAAGGAAAATACACCAAGTCTAGATTCTGATCAAGGTGCAATTTTATTTCTCTCCAGAAGGGTTTATAAAGTTCCGCAGGGTGGGGGGAGCAAGAAGCTGTCATCTGCATAAGGTGGGGCAAGCTAACAGGATGTTTGTATGGGATGTTTACAGGGTGACAGGGTCAAGGGCTCTGACTCAATGTCTTGTTGCTAGGCAACCTGACTGTAAGATAATCTAGTTCCCTGTCTTATCAGGGGTTTGTATTTTTCTGCTAGAGATTCTGTCCTTGTCCCTGACAGACCATGGATGCCAGCCTAGACTAATATACCCAGCAAAACTTTCAATTATCATAGATGGAAGGAACAAGACATTCCAAGACAAAGCCAGATTTAAACAATACTTATCCACAAACCCAGCCCTACAGAAAGCACTAGAAGGAAAATTCCAACTGAAGGAAGTCAGATACACCCTCCAAAACACAGGCAATAGAAAAAGCCACAGCAGTAAAACCCAAAGAAGAGAAGTACACACACACTACCACCAAAAAATAACAGGAATGAACAATCACTGGTTATTAATATCCCTTAATATCAATGGACTTAATTCACCTATAAAAAGACATAAGCTTACAGAATGGATACAAAAGCAGGACCCATCTTTCTGCTGCATACAAGAAACACATCTCAAATTCAAAGATAGACACTACCTAAGAATAAAAGGCTGGGAAAAGACTTTCCAATCAAATGGTATTAAGAAACAAGCAGGTGTAGCCATCCTGATATCCAACAAAATAGACTTCAAACTAAAATCAATCAAAAGAGATCAAGAAGGGCATGTGGTGGTATTGTGTTCCCAAAATATTGTGTACTCTAATAAATTTATCTGGGGTCAGAGAACAGACAGCCACTAGATACAAAGGCTAGAAAATGGTGGCACTCACACCTTTAATCCTAGCATTCCAGAGATAGAAATCCCTCTGGATCTCTGTGAGTTCAAGGCCACATTGGAAATAGCCAAGCATGGTGACACAGCCTTTAATCCCAGAAAGCCAGCCTTTAATCCCAGGGAGTGGTGGTAGAAAGCAAAAAGATATATAAGGCGTGAGGACCAGAAACTAGAAGATTTTGGCTGGCTAAGCATTCAGGCTTTTGAGCAGTAATTCAGCTGAGACCCATTCTGGATGAGGACTCAGAGGCTTCCAGTCTGAGGAAACAGGACCAGCTGAGGAACTGGCAAGGTGAGATAGCTGTGGCTTGTTCTGTCTCTCTGATCTACCAGCATGGACCCCAATAACTCGCCTCAGGTTTGATTTTATTAATAAGAACTTTTAAGATTCCTGCTACAAGGGCATTACATATTCATCACAGGAAAGATCCACCAAGATGAAGTTTCAATTCTGAACATTTATGCCCCAAACCCAAGGGCACCACAAATGTAAAAGAAACATTACTAAATCTTAAACCATGTATAAAACCCCACACATTAATAGTGGGATACTTCAACACCCCACTTTCACCAATGGACATATCTCACAAATAGAAACTTAACAGAGAAATAAAGGACTTAACAGATGTCATGACTCAAATGGACTTAATCGATACCTGCAGAACATTCCATCCTAACAAAAAAGAATATACCTTCTTCTCAGCATCCCATGGAAACCTTCTCTAAAACTGACCACATACTTGGCCACAAAGCAAATCGAAACAGATACAAAACAATTAGAATAACCTCCTGTGTTCTATCAGACCACCTTGAGTTAAAGTTAGATTTCAACAACAACAAAAACTACAGAAAACCTACAATCTCATGGAAACTGAATAATGCTCAACTGAATCACCAATGGGTTAAGGAAGAAATAAAAAAAGAAATTAAAGACATCCTAGAGATGAATGAAAATGAAGACACCACATACCCAAACTTATGGGATACTATGAAAGCAGTGCTAAGAGGGAAATTCATAGCACTAAATGCCCACATAAAGAAGTTGGAGAAATCTCACACTAGTGACTGAACAGTACACCTGAAAGGTCTAGAATAAGAAGAAACAAAGTCTCCCAGGAAGAATAGATGCCAAGAAATTATCAAAGTGAGAGCTGAAATCAATAAAATAGAAACAAAGAGAACAATACAAAAAAATTAATGAAACAAAGTGTTGGTTCTTTGAGAAAATCAACAAGATAGACAAGCCCTTATCCAAACTAACCAAAAGACAGAGGGAGAGAGCATCTAAATTAACAAAATCAGAAATGAAAAGGGGGACATAACAAAAGACATTGAGGAATTCCAGAGAATCATCAGGTCCTACTTCAAAAACCTCTACTCCACAAAACTGGAAAATCTAAAAGAAATGGATAATTTTCTGGATAGGTACCACATACCTAAGTTAAATCAAGACCAGATAAACTATTTAAATAGTCCAATAACCCCTAAGGAAATTGAAACAATCATTAAAAATCTCCCAACCAAAAAAAGCCCAGGGCCAGATGGTTTCAGTGCAGAATTCTATCAGATCTTCAAAGAAGAATTAATACCAATACTCTCTAAATTGTTCCACATAATAGAAACAGAAGGAACATTACCAAACTCCTTCTATGAGGCCACAATTACCCTGATTCCTAAAACAAACAAGGATACAACAAAGAAAGAGAACTACAGACCGATCTCCCTCATGAAAATTGATGCAAAAATACTCAATAAAATAAATACTGGCAAAGAGACTCCAAGAACACATCAGAATAATTATCCACCATGATCAAGTAGGCTTCATCCCAGGGATGAAAGGGTGGTTCAACATAGGAAAGTCCGTCAATGTAATATACCATATAAACAAACTCAAAGAAAAAAACCACATGATTGCTCTCCTCCCTCTTCTCCACGCACGTGTCTCTCCCACAGGCCTGTGCACTCTCTATCCCTTTATCTCTAATAAAACTCTTATAAGTGGATTCTGTTGTGTTTTGTGACACTTCCTTGCAGGGTAAGAACACAATGCAGCTAAATAACTAACATTTTGGTGCTGAAACCGAGCTGGCGCTTCCGGGCGCCCTGCGCCTGGAAACCCGCGAACCGGGTAATCTGCTCCGTATGCGACAGACCGCTCTCCATTCGCCTGAACCGCATCCAAATTGCATCCAACACCGCTTTCTTCGATTGGTGAGTTCCCCCATTTTTCGGGCAACGTAAACAGTTTCCTGAATCTGTGAGAACAACCGTTGATCATCCGGCACCTCACATGTATTCTTGAGACCGGGGGAACCCCCGACCACGGTCTTCATTGGCTACGGTCTGCCCCTTTCGCAGGCCTAACTTTTCTAGCCATCTCCCATGTCTGCAGCCACCATCGTGGTGCATCCTGGGAGCCATGTGGGATCGAGGGGCAAACGCCGTCTGGATTCCCAGGGAATCCTTTCCCTCACTGTGGAGGGGGACACTGCTTCTGCTGACAAGTCAAGGAGCAGCTTGCACCTGGTATCTGCCCTTGACCTTGGGGACGCCTGGGGTCTTGGCTCCAGATCACGTTTATTTTTTATTTTTTTTTTTATTATTTTTCTGCCTCTCCACTGCAGACATGGGAAACAAGGCTCCCAACCCTGTTAGTCCTTCCTCTCCATTAGGCTGTCTTGTTGAAGCTTTAAAACCTCTCAGTTTAATGCCTTACATAAAGATTTCTAAGCTAACTCGTCTATGTTCAAAAAAAGTGGCCAAAGTATGCTTTATAAAATAACAAAAAATGGCCGCCGAGTGGCTCCTTGGATCCCGATATTTTATGGGAACTCTCTAATTACTGTCGGCGTTCAGGCAAATGGAAAGAGTTGCTTTCTTCTTTCTCAATGCTAAACTGCCTCTTCTTGTTTCCTTCTCTCCTGCTCATATGCTCCTAGCTATACATAAACCAAAGAATTCTCTGACTCCGGAATCTCTGACTCTAGATCTTGCTAAGGAACCAATAATTAAAATTCATGTTCCATCCTCTCTAACAGAACTCTCTCAGATAGAAAGTAAGCTGGATTCTTATATGTCTAATTCTGCTTCCTTTATTAAACAGTTTCAATATATAACTCAATCTTATAGTCTCACCTTTCATGACTTCCTGAGGAGCTCAGGTGTGTATGGGAGCAGGCTAGGACTCATGCAGATGAAATTAATCAAATTAACTTTCACACCCCCAGGAGCTGAGGCGGTTCCTGACCAAGAACCACACTGGGACTACAACACCCAGAATGATTGTCTAGCCAGAGATAGGTTTATTACCTGTCTCCTGACAGGCCTCTGTAAGGCTGCCCTAAAACCAGTAAATAGTTCAGGATAAGGACGAAAATCTGTCTCTTGTTTCCCAGACCTCCCCGACTAAAACTTAAGCATCTGGAGAGCAAGGCTCCTGACCCCACAGGCAAAAGAGTCATCTGTGGCATTTAAGGTGTGCCAGGAAAGAGATAAAAGCCCGAAAACAAAATTGCCAAGTGCTGGCACTCGCTGACTTCGAAAAGCTGTTGGGTCCCTGTTTTAAATGAGGAAAAGGCCATGGGCTACCGAATGCCCTGCCAGGCCATCAACAGCCTTGTTAAAAGTGCTGCCTAGAAAGACAAAGAGTCAGCTGACTGTCCCCAGGCACCAAGAGGCATGGGTACATCAAGCTAAGACCTCCAACAAACCTAGGCTTGGCTACAGACATGGCAGGGAACCCAGAATGCAGCAGGGAAGTGATCTGTTTCTTTCCTTCTGGACACCAGAGCCATTGACTCAGTCCTGGGAGTTTTGGGATGCCACCTCCTTTATTGTCGGGTACAAAGGACAGCCTTACCTGCCTCATCAGACACTGCCACTCAATTGTATTTTCAGAGGCATCCCTCTCACACACACATTCTTATTGGTGCCAAGCTGCCCTGTACCTTTAATGGGGAGGGATCTCCTAGCTAAGGTAGGAGCGTCCATTTCTTTCCCTCCACACATTCGCCTCATCGCAGACATGGCAGCAGCTCTCCTACTTCTCCTCCTAGCCACTAACTCTACAGACTCCAAATATCCTCCTGTCCCACGCTGCTATTTGAAGGAAGCGTCGACTTCTCACAGCAAAAGGAGGATCCGTGTCTAACTCAGGCCATATAATGGCTATGCTGGAGGCTTCCCACCTCCTCAGGGCTACAGCTTGATTTTACCCATATGCCCACCGTCAGGAAAAGTTGAATATCTACTCAGACCAGTTCTAACACCAGGTCTTTTTTCCAAGCCTCCAACTGTTCCAGATAGCCTGTTAACTCCTCTTTTATGTCACCTAAGGTCTATTCTATGGAGCTATGTGGACTGTTCACTGCCTCAGCCGTGTGACAATCCTTGCCCATCTCCAATACACATTGGGGATCAGGTTTTTCTCTTTCCTCCAGGCCAGCGCCCTTTACCCCTTTCTCCTAAGTGGCAGGGACCCTTCAAGGTAATTCTTGTAACCCCTACAGCTGCTAAACTCGAGGGCTTTCCTCACTGGGTCCACCTGTCTCACCTAAAACCTTTTATCTCACCTCCATCCCAGAAAAATCTCTCTTCATATACAGTGAAACAAACAGGGCCTCTCACTCTCAAGCTCCAGAGGACATCAGGATCCACTGCCTTGTCACCAATTCCAGAGGAATAAGGTATCACCCCCTCCTTTCCCAACCAGGGCCACATAGAGCCGGAGGCAAAAAGGACCATCAAAAATATCCAGGCGGTAAGGAATAATGTAATACAACAATTTATCATTGTTCAATACTCAGCAACTGATCACCTGTGTTTCCTAAGTGCTAACCCAATAAGGGAAACAGGTGCCTTAAATAAACTACCTCTAATGAGGCTTTTCTCAGATAGAAATTAAGCAGAGTACTAAGACCAGATCTACCTCAGGTAAATGTCACATGCCTCTATCTGGGCAGGCCAGATCTACCTCAGACAAATGCAAACTCCAAAATAAAATAATAATGATTCTTTCTCTCTAAGCTCTTTCTATGTCAACAGTATCTTGTCAAACAGAAGGTCCCCAGCCACAGCACAGGAGGTCCCCAACCACAGCACGGATGGACAGCTGCAGAACAAGGGGACAGCAGAACGTCATTCCAGGATGTCCACCGTCATCCCAGGACTTCACAAGATACCCCTCACCCCCCCAAGAGCCAACCAACACCCACTATTCAGCTGGAAGCAGTCTTTGAGAGAAACGTCACCCCCATACCCAGTCAACCACAATTTTTTTTCTTCTTTTAAAAAGGAAAGAGTCGGGAATGAAGGGTTCACAACATGCCCCCATGGTCGCATATACCAGGCGGACACTTCCACCTAGCCAATTCCAGTCAGGATAGGCATTTCCGGGTCAGGGCGTCTCTCGTAACCAGGATACCCGGTGGACCTGGACACCTCCGCCTAGCCAGTTCCAGGTCAAGATAGCCATTTCCGGGTCAAGGCGTCTCGAGTAACCAGGATCCGTGACGTGATCTATGCACACGTGTGCAACGTGACCATTTGATCTACGCACACGTGTGGAGTAGTGACGTGACCTGGCCACACCCCCAGCCAGTTTTAAAGCAGAGCGCCATATTCCTGGTTCTCTCTCTTCTCCCTCTTCTCCATGCACGTGTCTCTCCCACAGGCCTGTTCACTCTCTATCCCTTTATCTCTAATAAAACTCTTATAAGCAGAAAAAAAAAAAAACCACATGATCATCTCACTAGATGCAGAAAAGGCATTTGACAAAATCCAACACCCCTTCATGGTAAAGTTCTTGGAGGCTTCAGGAATACAGGGAACATGCCTAAATATAATAAAGGCAATTTACAGCAAGCCAACAGCCAACATCAAATTAAATGGAGAGAAACTCAAAGCAATTCCACTAAAATCAGGAACGAGGCAAGGATGTCCACTCTCCCCATACTTATTCAATATAGTACCTGAAGTTCTATCCAGAGCAATAAGACAACATAAGGAGATTAAGGGTATAAAAATTGGAAAGGAAGAAGTCAAGCTTTCCCTATTTGCAGATGACATGATAGTATACTTGAGTGACCCCAGAGATTTAACCACGGAACTGATACAGCTTATAAACACCTTCAGCAACATAGCAGGATACAAGATCAACTCAAAAAAAATCAGTAGCCCTCCTATATACAATGGACAAAGAAGCTGAGAAGGAAATCAGAAGTACATCATCCTTTAAAATAGCCACAAATGACATAAAATACCTTGGGGTAACACTAACCAAGCAAGTGAAGGACCTATATGACAAGAACTTTAAGTCCCTGAAAAAAGAAATTGAAGAAGAACTCAGAAAATGGAAAGATCTCCCATGCTCATGGATAGGCAGGACCAACATAGTAAAAATGGCAATTTTACCAAAAGCATTCTACAGATTCAATGCAATTCCCATCAAAATACCAACACAATTCTCCACAGACCTGGAAAGAATAATACTCAACTTCATATGGAAAAAAAAACAAAACAGGATAGCCAAAAGAATCCTGTACAATAAAACAACCTCTGGAGACATCATGATCCCTGACTTCAAGCTCTACTATAGTGCTACAGTTATAAAAAACAGCTTGGTATTGGCATAATAACCAACATGTGGACCAATGGAATTGAATTGAAGACCCTGACATTTATCCACAAACCTATGAACATATAATTTTTGACAAAGAAACACCAGTAGCTCAGACACTGAGAGAAACAATCAATGGGACCTCTTGAAACTGAAAAGCTTTTGTAGAGCAAAGGATACAGTCAACAAGGCAAAGAGACAGCCTACAGAATGGGAAAAGGTCTTCACCAACCCCACATGTGACAGAGGACTGATATCCAGACTATATAAGGAACTCATGAAATTAGACATCAAAATGCCCAACAGTCCCATTAAGAAATGGGCTATAGAACTAAACAGAGAATTGTCAACAGAGGAAACTCAAATGGCTGAAAGACATTTAAGGAATTGCTCAACATTCCTAATCATCAGGGAAATGCAAATCAAAACAACTCTGAGATACCACTTTACACCTGTCAGAATGGCTAAGATCAAAAACACTGAAGACACCTTATGCTGGAGAGGATGTGGAGATAGGAGAACACTCCTCCACTGCTGGTGGGAAAGCAAGCTTGTACAACCACTTTGGAAATCAATATGGTGCTTTCTTAGAAAACTGGGAGTCAATCTCCCCCAAGATCCAGCTATATCACTCTTGGGCATATACCCAAAGAATGCTCAATCATACCACAAGGGTACTTGCTCAGCTATGTTCATATCAGCATTATTTGTAATAGCCAGAACCTGGAAACAACCTAGATGCCCTTCAACTGAAGAATGGATAAATAAAATGTGGTACATATATACAATGGAATATTACTCAGTAGAGAAAAACAATGATATCATGAGGTTTGCAGGCAAATGGATGGGTCTAGAAAAAAATCATCCTGAGTGAGGTAACCCAGACTCAGAAAGACCAACATGGTATGCACTCACTCATAGGAGGATACTAGATGTGGAACAAGGATGACTGGACTGCTACTTACATCATGTGTATGTGTATATCTATATGTCTTGTATACCTATACATAAACAGTATGAGAATTTATTGGATTGATATGAGAAGAAATAGTCATTTTGGCATAGTTCTGAAAACATCATATAACCTAATTTCTAACAATTAAAATGTATAGGCATAAGAAGAATCTTGAATTCATCATAGACACCCAAAATAGAAATGACTTTAAACTAATTTTTCTGAACATATACAAAATATGGAAATCAAAACTAATCCTAATTTTTCTACTGAAGGATTTTTTTTTTTAAATCCAAATCAACTAATGAACCAGCTGGAAACAGAAAAAATAAAAACTTATGTAGTTTCTAAAACTAGAATAGCATCATAGGGCAAAATGAAGTATCAAAACATCTGCTGCAGTGACTCAGAACTTAGTGAAATTTTATTTGATGTAATTCTTTACATCAAACAGCCAGTATACAGACTGCTATATTTCCTCTCAATAGATAAGCTTATTTTCAGGGGAAGTAGAAACACTTGTTCTTAATAACAACAAGTCACTTGCCTTTAACTAGTTAACTCCAGTGAATGGAAGCAGATTGCTTCTGAACACTTTCTGAAGGATATGTCTGTATGTGTGTCGTTTGTCCCAAATACATACTTGCAGACATTTTCATAATGTTAACTGCATTCACTATTGTATAATTGTGGTGGTATTGTGTTCCCCAAAATATTGTGTACTCTAATAAATTTATCTGGGGTCAGAGAACAGACAGCCACTAGATACAAAGGCTAGAAAATGGTGGCACTCACACCTTTAATCCTAGCATTCCAGAGATAGAAATCCCTCTGGATCTCTGTGAGTTCAAGGCCACATTGGAAATAGCCAAGCATGGTGACACAGCCTTTAATCCCAGAAAGCCAGCCTTTAATCCCAGGGAGTGGTGGTAGAAAGCAAAAAGATATATAAGGCGTGAGGACCAGAAACTAGAAGATTTTGGCTGGTTAAGCATTCAGGCTTTTGAGCAGTAATTCAGCTGAGACCTATTCCGGATGAGGACTCAGAGGCCTCCAGTCTGAGGAGACAAGACCAGCTGAGGATCCGGCAAGGTGAGATAGCTGTGGCTTGTTCTGTCTCTCTGATCTACCAGCATGGACCCCAATAACTCGCCTCAGGTTTGATTTTATTAATAAGAACTTTTAAGATTCCTGCTACATATAATGCATTTAGTTTTATGAATTCTATTGTTAGTTTTTCTGGGAATGTCCCCTATTTTTTATGACAGCACAGTAAGATAAGCATATAGTTTCCTAATTAGGGAACATCAGTTAAAGCAATATTTAAATTAATTCAGTAGATGTATCAACTGGTGCTTGCAAAACAAAATTCAATATGCTTTAATTCTAAAAAGCAATGAACATCAAAATGTTATTTGTAGGTGGAATCTATATAACAGGTATGTAGTTCTATGTAGTAATTTTGCTTTTAAAATTAGTGTCATATTTAGACTTTATATTTTAACAAAATATAATTACATGTCCTATATTTAAATTCTCCCACTGAAGCTACAAAATTTGTTCAAATATTCAAACAAACATTTCCGGTAAATTTGAAAATAGCATCCTTATTATTTGCTTCTAGTACTTTTTCTTGTCTTTCCTGTTGTGCACTATATCTATCTGTGTATATCTATATCTATATGTACATGTATATGTATATGCATATATATCAGTTTCATTCTCATGTCATTATTCATTATTCTAAGCTTGTATTATGTGTAAAAGTCATTGTTAGATACTAAGAATAACACAAAAACAAAGGGCAGGTTACTTTTTGTCTTCAGGATATTTATATTCTACTAAATACAAAGGTACTGAGTAAATTTCAGTGTCTCCTTAAAAAAAATCCCATATTATAAAACTGTCAGAATTTCAGTTTCATTCTTGCCATTCCTTCTTGATGAGGCGTTATCTGAAGATAGAAATTGATTTCATCATGCTACAGAAGAGTTCTGTGGTTTCAGTTAGGTATATACCAGGTCTTTGATGTCCTGTATCATTCTCTTTTAAATTTTTCAAAAACTCTCCTTAATGCCTTAAAGATAGAAATACTCTCAGTAAATAATGCAGGTCTGGTTTGAGTCTGCACTGTTCTACATGACAGACAGTAGCCACATGTGTTGAGCCTTTGAAACAAAACTAATTAGAGCTGAGATGTCCTATAAAAGTAAAATCGACTAGATTCCAGTGATTGGGTATGCCAAGAATGATGTAAAAAAGTCTCAATAATTATCTTGATTACATGTTGAAATGAATTTTTGATTATATTTTTAAATAGCATTTAACATTAAAATGCTTTCTCTTTAAAAACTGTATTTACTAGAAAAATTTAAATGACATGATTCACATTTATGACTCATTATGTTGTTGTTGAGAAGAATGTTCATGCCCTTTTTGCCACCCCATTTTCTTATTATGCATATACATACAGTATATCTACCCCTAAAAAATAAAACAAACAAACACAAAAAACTTCTGGTGTCTTCCTAAAGTGAGTGCTATCTTCCATTCCAACACTTTTGCATGCCTCCTAGCACAGACTGTTGGCAAAGGCCCATCCACTTCACTTTTCCTCCAGTAACCCCCCTGCTAAGATCTGTTTTAGATGCCTGTGCAAATCATCTTTCACAAAATATTTCCTAATACTTAACCCTATTTCTTGCCTCTCTTGAGATTGTTTACCTGTACTGAATATAATTTTTGACTTAGAATAGATCACTTTAAATACTAGTTGAACACATGAAGGAAATCACTGAATGTTTAGAAATCAAAACAAATGATACTGGAGCAGAGGGATTGCAAGTTCTAAGTTACTTTGCACTATAGTGAGTTCAAGGACAGGTTGGGTGACCTTAGTGAGCCTCTGTTTCAAAGTAAAAGTAAAAAGAGAGCTGGAGTAAAAATCAGTGAATGCATAAGTATCTCCAACCCAAACACACCAACATAGAAAAGACAAGGGTGGGGGCAAATGATATAATTTCCTTCCCTTCCCTCACCACAACAAAGAAAATCCCAATTCAAAACAAAAGCCACTCAAAAATAAATCTTTTAAATGTTTATTTTCCAGAAACAAATTCTCCAAGGCAGTCTCAAGCCTTTGTCTTCTCCTTGAAGTTCCAGTGACAAAAGGTGATGGAAAATGTTTTAGTACTTCAAAAGTTGCTGCAAGTACTGACAATGTCCAATCAGGCAGTTGTTTGACCAGTTCCCCCTAAGTCACTGAACCTTTCATTGTTGAACCGAGTGCTGCTTGGATAAAGGCTTCAACTTTAGGCTTCAAAATGCTGAAAAAGTTCCCTGATAACCATTACCAAGGAGAGAGGACTGGCTTATTTGCACATTGCAATTAAGTGCAGATTCCAAGTCATAAGCCCCATAGCTGTATCGGAAGAAATAATCTCCATTAGAGCCACGAAAAGCAGGCAGGGGATTGTAGGCATTTGGGAAATGGCTCTGTACTTGAGAGAAAGTAAGTCCTTCAGTGCTTCTGCCACTGCCAATTGCCCCAGAAAAGTTCTCATTTGCTTCAAAGGCATTTTGATTTGCTCCAAAAGCATTTTGCGTTGCTCCCACAGTATACTGACTTGCCCCAAAGGCATTTGGGTTTGCCCCCAGAGCATATGGGCTTGTCCTGAAAACACACGGGGATGTCTCCAGAACATAGTGGCTTGTCTGGAAATCATATGTGTTTGCCCAAAAAGCATAGTGGTTTGGCCTGAAGGCATCTGAGTTTGCACTCTGAGTATACTGGCTTATTCCAAAAGCATTTGGGCTTGTCCCAGAAGCATACTGCCTTACCCCAAAAGCATTTGGGTATGTTCCGAAAGTATACTGGTTTGTCCAGGGGGCATTTGGGGTTGCCCCTAAAGCACATTGGCTTATCCCAAAAGGATTTGGGTATGCCGCCAAAGCACGTTGGCTTACTCCCAATGCATTTGGGTATGGTTTCAAAGTGTACTGGCTTGCCCTGAAGGCATTTGGACTTGCCCCAAGAGCGTACTGGTTTGCCCAGAAGGCATTTGGGTTTGCCCCCAGTGCATTGTGGCTTACACCTACAGTATTTGAGTTTGGCGTGAAAGCATTCTGACTTGCCATGAAAGTACTTGAATTTGGCACCAGAGCATTGGGACTTGCCTGGAATTCACTGGGGGTATCCCTGGAACCAGTGGCATTTGCCACAGTGACATTTGAGTTTGCTCTGAACGTATATGGGCCAGCTCTGTGGGCATCTAGGTTAGCTTCTTGAGCATCTGAGTTAGCCATAAAATGGAATCCTTGGTTGCCTTCTTGTCCCCAGTGGCTTTCAAACTCAGCAGCTCGAACACTTTTTCTTTCCCTAACCATAGCTTTAGTCTTACTTTTATTCGGTTGTCTTCTGGGATATTCTTTAGGGACTGCCAATTTAACTTCACAACGGCTGGAGCCAATGAAATGGAATCTGGTTTCTAAGACCTTTCTAGCGGAGATTTCCTCCACGTATTTTATAAAACCGAAAGCTCTTCTGTTCTTTGTGTATGAACACAGTGGAAGCTCAATATCCTCTATCTGCCCAAATGTGCCAAAGTAGGCTCTTATTTTTTCTTCAGACATCCGAGGGTTCAACCCACCCACAAAAATTTTTTTGATGGGGAATTGAGATTCAATGGCTTTAGCCCTTCTAAACTCCACTTTCTTGCCATCCACTTTGTGGTCTTTCACTAGTAACACCTTCTCTACGGTAGAACTATCTTTGAAAAGCACGAATCCAAATCCCCTAGAGAGGCCAGTATTTTGGTCTATTTTTATAACAAAATCTATTATTTCACCGAACTGAGACAAGTATTTCAGAAGTGCTTGCTTGTTCAGTTCTGGAGAAAGTCCCCCAATGAACATCTTACTGTCATCCTGTTCATTCTTGGTGGCATCGATTCTGAACCCTTCACGGAACTGGTTTCTTTCACCGTACTTTCGCACAGCAAGGCTGGTGGTATTCATGGTAGACAGGCTGGATGGAGGTGGCTTGACTGTTGGTGAAAAATCCGCTGCGGCACAAATGGTGATGGCATCGCCGTTGTCCAGGAGTAGCGGGATTGTCGCAAAATAATGACGAAATAGAAACAAGCACGGCGACTAGAGTCAACGCAAGGACTGTCTCGGGTTCTAAACTGGAGCGCGGGGATAGTGCCTGATTTTTACAGCAAAGGTGTTATGTTTTCCCTGCAAAAAAGTAGGCACCCCTACAGACTTTGTTTTTGTGCTCATAAGGCCCATGAAAGGGACAGTTTGCTATAGAAGGAAGAATATATATCTTTGAAATTTTGTTAAAACCTTTTTTTTTTTTTTCTGGAAAGTGCCTTAAATGTCCAAGAAATCACCAATTCATTGTATCCTTTAGATGAGTTTCATATTAACCTTTAAGTATTTGGGGACTGCGATGGGAAAATGATGCAGGATTGAAACACACCACAAGGAAAACAAAACGCCTAATGGTTTTTATATTATACTAAAGGAATCCAAAGGGAAATTTTAAAATAAGAGTTTCACTGAAATTCATTTATGTAATTCATCCTTTTAATGTTTTAAATGTATTCACAAAAGTATTCTGTCATTACAATAATCCAAATAATAAATGCACACTCCTCCACAAAATTCTGTATCCCACTTAAGCAGTCACTCCTCATTTCCCCATAACTCACTAAATGGTATAATGTGTGGCTTTTCTGTTTTACTTCTCATACCCAGCTGTTTTCAAGATGTGCCTATGCTATAATATAGATTAATATTTTATTTTTTAGCCATTGTGTAGATATGCTATGTTTTGTTTTTACATTTCACAACAACTTCACACATTTCACTTGCCAGTTTGGCTTTGCTCCATTCATTATTACACACACACACACACACACACACACACACACACACACACCAAACAAATAATCATGAGAGTTTTTTTTTTGTTGTTGTTTTGTTTCTTTCTGGCATGCATTGTTATTTCTTCTTTTTGGCATGGTCAGTAAGTATAGATCTCACAGTTTTCTTTTCCAAACAGAAAGTATTTAATATCAGGGAAATTTATCCTTGTGTCTAAAGACCAAAGCTCAAATTTTCGATGCTTATTTTTTTTGCCTATTTCAGTCCTTATCACTACTCATTAGGTATAATGAAGTAGTTTATATCTATCACCTTCTCCTTCTAATAGTTTCTTCGAGGAAGGAGATTTTGTGTCTCAATTACTTTTCCCACAGTTTGTGTATATAATCATACTCAAGGAATTTTTGAAGTTATTACATATTTATGTTTAAAATGGTGGCCACTTATTCTTCCAAATGGAAAACTTAAATATTAAGCATAAAGCATAATTTTGAGACCAGAAAGGAAGCTACTTTCCAAAAATACCCTCAGGGCTTGACATTTGCAGCTGTCCACATGATGAACTTCATTCCAGGCTCCCTGCTATGGTATGATCCAAAAGGTAGGACAAGTTCAAAGTTAGTATGTAGACTGAAACTGCTACATGTGAAGAGATAAAATATGACTTCATAATATGCTGATGAGAAGCGAGGGATCAATTTGCTCAAGGATGTTATTTTGCCAAGTGCCTCCAAGAAATGCTTCATTAAAAATAAATAAAGCTTCATTTTTCCAAAAATCATTTTCCTATTAAAATCAGAAAGTGATATAATGACCCATCCCTATGGTTTAAAGTAACACTGGAGGCATTGTCACCATTTTTCTATCACTTATCAGACCATGGACAAATCTCTGTTTTCCAGATACCCATGTGACAAATCAGTTTCAGAACTCATTAAGCTTTCAAGGCCACCATTCTTAGTAAGAAGAGACTTTCATAATCAATAAAAATCATTTTATAGGTGTTTTAGTCAAGGTTCTCTAAAGAAACAGAAATTATAGAATGAATCTCTAGATAGATAGATGATAGATAGATAAATAGATAGATAGATATAGATACAAAGGAATTTATTAGAATGATTTATAGGCTGTGATCCAGTTATTCCAACAATGGCTGATTGTGAAAAGAAAACCCGAGTCCAGTAGCTGCTCAGTCCATGAGGCAGGATGTCTCAGCTGGTCTTCAATATACTCTGGAATCTTGAAGAGGTAGGCTCTAATGTCAGTGAAGGAATTCACTTGCCAGCAAGGTGAGAGCAAGCAGGGAAAGAGCAAAAGCTTCTTTCATCCATGTACTTATATAGGCTTCCAGCAGAAGGTATAGCCCATCTTAAATGTGTGTCTTCCTGCTTCAAAATCCAGATTAAAGGCATTCATCTTCCTGTCTCAAAGGTCTGGACAAGAAGTGGATTCACCCGGGCTTAGCTGTGGATCTCTGCATCCAGATTCCTCAGTCCTTGGATGGGGTTTCTGGCACAACTATTAGGGTGTTTGACCATCCCATCGCCAGAGTAGGTCAGTCCCGGCTGTCTCTCGGCCATTGCCAGTGATCTTTTGTGGGGTTATCTTTGTGGGCCTCTTTAGCACTTTGTTTCTTCCTTTTTTCATGTGGCCTTCATTTACCATGGTCTCCTATTCCTTGTTCTCCCTCTCTGCTCTTGATCCAGCTGGGATCTCCTGCTCTCTTTCCCTTGACCCTCACCCTTCATTGCTCCCACTCATGTCCAGGTTGTTTATGTAGATCTCATCCATTTCTCCATCATTTGGCGATCCTCGTGTCTTTCTTGGGGTCCTGTTTTCCAGGTAGCCTTACTGGTGATGTGAGTAGCAGTCCAGTCATCCGGGTGAAGCGCCGGGTGTCCAATTAGTGAGAAAGAGGAGGGTTTATATGAGCGAGAATTGTTGAAACCAAGGTTGGATAAAGCACAGGGACAAATAGCCAAACGAATGGAAACACATGAACTATGAACCAAAGGCTGAGGGCCCCCCAACTGGATCAGGCCCTCTGAATAGGTGAGACAGTTGATTGGCTTGATCTGTTTGGGAGGCATCTAGGCAGTGGTACCAGGTCCTGGGCTCATTGCATGAGTTAGCTGTTTGAAACCTGGGACTTATGCAGGGACACTTGGCTCAATCTGGGAGGAGGGGACTGGACCTGCCTGGACTGAGTCTATCAGGTCGATCTCAGTCCTCGGGGGAGGCCTTGCTCTGGAGGAGGTGGGAATGGGGGGTGGGTTGGGGGGAAGGGAAGGGGAACAGGAAGGGGAAGAACAAGGGAATATGTGGCTGTTATGTAGAACTAAATTATATTGTAAAATAAAATAAAATAATTAAAAAAAAGAAGTGGATCCACCCACTCCAAACTAAGCAGTAACATCTCTCACAGGTGTACCCTCCATTTCTGGATTGTAGTTTATTCCAGATGTAGTCTAGTTGACAAACAAGAATACCCATCACAACCAGACAATGGTGTCACAAACTTTTAATCCCTACACCCAGGAGGAAGAGCTAGGTGGATCTCTGCAGCAGGAAGGTTTCTCCTTTACCACCTGGCTGCAGTCCCTCAGCCATTTATAAAATAATCATTCAGAAGCTTAATATTATTTATAAGCTTGTGGCCATGGCCTATGGCTGAAGCTTCTTGCTAGCTAGCTCTTTATATCTTAAATTAACCCATTTCTATTAATCTATAAGTTGCTACATGGCAATGTCTTACCAGTATTTTCACATCTTGCTTCTCCCACTGGCAACTTGAAGCATCTGCCCCACTCTCCTTTCTTCTCCCTCTGTCTCTCTTGGATTTTCCTTCCTGGCTCCATCCTGCCCTACCATAGTTCTATGCAGCTTTATTTATCAACCAATCAGAGCAACATATATTCACAGCATACAGAAAGACATCATCCCACTGCAGATCTCTGAGGTCAAAGCCAAGCTAGTCTATAGAGAAAGTTCCAGGATAGTCAAGATTACAAAGAGAAACCCTGTCTTGAAAAACCAAAAAAAGAAAAAAGAAAAGAAAAGAAAAGAAAGAAAGAAAGAAAGAAAGAAAGAAAGAAAGAAAGAAAGAAAGAAAGAAAGAAAGAAAGAAAAGGAATAGCCATCATAATAGCTATCTAGTATAGGTTTCTAGGTTCCTTAATGTTGTCTATAGTTAAATGAGCTAAATTTTATGTGAAATGTAGATGTTTCATCCTCTGTGAATTATCTCTTTTATTTAGTAAACATACTGTTTCCATACATAGCACAAAGAGTACAATAATGAAAATAAGGAGTAAAACTGTTAATAAAATTGGACTGTAAGGAAAATAAATTACTTCACAAGGTAAAACTATGTCATTTAGCAAAAATTCCCTAATCATACTTTGATTATAATATATTTGAATTTCCTGCTCCCAGATTTTAGAACCTTGTCCACATCCTTTTACTTTTATTTGCTGAACATCATTCCTGTTTGTCATCTTCTGTTTTTTATTTTTTTCTTAATGAACCTCTATCCCCATTCCATTTGCCTAACTTTTATAGAATTCTCTAAAAGTCTCTTCTTGAGAACCCATGGTATCTTTTCTGTATGTCAGTGTTACCCCACTTCTGATATCAACTTCTGTCTTACCAAGTTCCCTAACCATATGGAAGTAGCTGGCCTGATATAAAAATGGAATGGTCCCATAGACTCATATATTTGAATTCTTAGTCATCAGCAAGTGAACTATATTTGAGAAGAATTGGGAGGCTTTGTTTGTTTGGAAGAAGTGTGTCACTGGAGGTGGACTTCAAGGTTTCAAAAGCCCACAATAGGCCCAATGTCACTTTCTCTGCTTATTGGTCAGGATGTAGCTGTCAGCTAAAGTTCCAGCATCTGCCTGCATGCTACCAAGCTTCCTGCCATAATGGCAATGGATTAAACCTCTGAAACTGTAAGCAAACCCCTAATTAAATGCTTTCTTTCTTTCTTTTTTTTGATCTGGAGGTGGTGGGAATGGAGGATGGGCTGGGGGGAAGGGGAGGGGGCAGGAAGGGGGAGAACAAGGGAATCTGTGGTTGTTATGTAGAACTGAATAGTATGGTAAAATAAAATAAATAAAAAAAAATGCTTTCTTTTATAATTGCTTCAGTCATGGTATCTCTCCATGGCATTAAAACAGTGACTAAAAGAAGATACTTCTTGAGGTATTTGTTTTTCCCTTACTGTTATTGAGCTTCTCCTAAGTAGGCAATGACCATACATAACTTGAAGTTTCTCTATTGGGAATAAAATACATAACATTTAATATATATTTTAAACAGAAGCTAACTTAATGCTTGTTGAAATCATCTTAACAGTGGACATCCAAGTGCTACATTTTAAAAAAATTCCTGTTCTACCTGGCCTCTGAGAAGATGAGTCAGTTGCAAATTGCTTCTTGGATGATGATCTACTACAATTTGGAAGAGCTCACTTATCTTTCTCCACTTAACATAAGCCTGTGAAAGAGACTGCAAGTTTAAAAATTTCTCATTTCTTGTCATTTCCTAACCATTCCAGATAACCACAGAGTTTAGCTTTTGCTGTAATGAAAATCTTAGGAGAATTATACTCTCTGAGTGTTGCTCAACTGATGAAGAACCTTCATGACTAATTATTTTGCTCTGGCAATTTACCTATAAGACAGGAGAGATGTCATAGTTTTGACTTCTTTCTGAATTAGTTACATTTATTCAAATACATGATTACATGCTGTACCCTTTACCTTAGTCTTAGAACCTGCAAATGTGTTTTGGGTCACAAAGTTATGCTAGGTCTGAGCATGTCAATGAATCAGTGAAAATAATTATCCTTCATTCTGGATACACAATTCAAATCATTCAACCTACTGATCTTGGGTCAGTAATGTCATTTTGGTATATGAAAGACAGCACATTATTACTGGAATTACTTTAGAAATAGTAAAAAGTAACATTTTATAAAGATTGTGTCTATTTTTGGTCCTCTAATGAAAATAATTATGATTACTGTGGTTTTCTATACACACACACACACAGAAAGAGAGAGAGAGAGAGAGAGAGAGAGAGAGAGAGAGAGAGAGAGAGAGAGAGAGAGAGAGAGAGAGGGAGGGAGAGGTTTTTAGTTCTTTAAAATGTTTGTAAATTACCCTTTTCCCACTCTAAAATCTAAAGAAATTAAAATCGGCCAGTGTAGTTTTAATTTTATTTGTGGGAATTGGGGAATTGTATCACAGAACTCTAATGTGTTTTAGGTTTTGAAATATTGTTACATGATTCATAATGCTGACTTTTCTCATGGGGCAGTATGTTAATATATAATTCTGACTAGCAATTTATTCTTATTCTACATTAATTCAAAATGCGTAATTTTGAGATTTGATGCCACAGGTATTTTTTATGTCAAGATATGAATGAATGAATGAATGAATATAAGCCATTCTGACAATTACCAAAGGTTGTTTATAAGTTTGTAATGCTTATAAAAACTGACTCTGTACGTTAAATGCCAGAAGGTACAACAGCTAGGGATGGAAATAAGAATTTGCTACTGCTTGGAGGTAGGGGGAACCAATCTTGAAGTAAATGTAGGCTGTATTTTGGGAAACCTAGTATACCTTATTTGGGTTTGTTTTACTGTGAACTAGATTGTGCTTGAAATATTCATAGCTCTAAATTTACTCATCCCTTGGTCATTGGTATCTCATTCATAATTGTTAGAGAATGGGGAATAAGATGAAGGATGTCATATGCCTTTAGAATTAATCTGCTTCTCTTATCATGAGACTCAACCTTGACAGAAGGATGCTGTGGGACCCATAAATCAGAAAAGTAACCTGGATGCATCCTGAGTTGATATGCTGGCATAGAGCTGTCTCTATGGTAATATGTTCTTTAATGCTCTGTTGAACCTGTTCTTTGTAGTGAAATGAAAATGCATGTGTTTGACGTACTTGGTCTACTTGGTTTTTTGATAAAATGAGATTTTTCCTTACTCTTTTTCCTCTTCATTTTCCACAGAAACTGCCAGTGCCCATTACTTAAATTAAATTGAGAGTGCGAGCAGATAGTTTGAAAAAAATGATCATTTAGGAAATGCTCTTTTCTATTAACTTCTAGCATAGTCAAATAGTGATCTAACTGAAAGTAGTACATTGGACATAGACTAAAAAGCAATTTAACATCAAAAGTTTTTATAAGCTTAACTTGCCTGCCATTCTTCTACTTACTTGAGATCTTCTATGAATACTTTCTTGACATCTCTAAAGAAGGGAAATGTGTCTGGGTACAGGGTTAAGTATTCAGATAGCAATACATAAAATTTCAGATATCAATATTGCTTTATAAGACATGTATAAATATTCAGATATACATTTCTCTTAGAAGTGCTGCTTATAAGAGACAATTGATTTACAATGTTCTCAGAGAGACTATTTTAAAGTTCTTCATATGCCAAGAAAAAATTATAAGGAGAAAGACACCTTCTTCTTTACATTGTATGAAAACTTTTATTGTGTATAGTAAAGGGAATTCTACTATTGTGGCCTCTGACTTATAGTTTGTTTTAGAATTACTATTGTTTGTTACAGAGGCAAGCTAGTTGCTATTTTGGACAGAATTTATTGCAGAGGAAGAAGAAAACTATACCCCAATCATCTGTGTATATCATGGAGTCTATTACAACAGTGTGTGATCCACTGTGATTCACATTTTTTCTCTTCCTAATTACCCTGTGTCATTTGGAAAAGTTGGCAATAATCTGAGAATAAACAGATTTTTAAAAGATAACTTTCCAAATTGTGGTTTTCATGTTGAATTTTTAGAGCAGGCTAGACTTTCTTGTACTTATTGAATTAAATTAAACTTCATAAAGACTTCATAGATGCTTTGCATAATTTTAGTGATCTTAACACTTTTAGTTGAAGGGAAAAAAAACCTCTTTCTGTTGTTACATATTTTTCCTATATAATAGTTACTTGGGCAAGGGTGTTTGGTCAAATTTATCTTGAATTAATTAAATCTATATTGCATATATATTCATTCATTTTAAATGTCATAAAGTGAAACATTTTCATATGAATACTTAAAATGTAGATTTTAACAATTATTTCTCTTTAAACGTGTTGAGGTTCAGCAACCTCCAGGGCTGGCAAATTAGCAGTTGACATGAGGCAAACAGGAAACCCAGTTCAACATAACTCTGGTGTTGTTTCAAACTTTTAGAGTCTGACCCCAGGCAGTTTATTTTAGACATGTCTAAGTACAGTGAAACTTTTGAAAAAAAATGTTTCCTGGTGACAATTATAACAATAAAGTTTATTGTGTGACAACATCTAAACTCTTTTGCAAAGTACATGTAACTCTTCCAAAAGAATGGGTTCTGTTGACTGAGAAACAATGCTCACCATAAAGGTCTAGGGAAGAAGAGTCTTGGATAAACTCAATAGTCTGGGGGATTTGGGTGTGGCCTGGCCCTATAGATAGTACAGATCACCAGGCTATTAACTACATCCATTTTCACCTTTCAGGTTGGAAGTACATATAAATCTCTTCCATTGAAGAGACAATCCTGCATGAATAACACTTGTAGTTTCCTTAGTGTTTCTCTGTGGGCACAAGGACCTCTTGCCCACTTAACAAACATAGTGTATTAGTTATTTTTCTATTGATGTCATAAAACACCTTGACCATGGCAACCTACAGAAAAAAAAGGTTTATTTGGCTTGCAGTTATAGAGGGTAAAGAGTACATTATCATGGAAAATTATGGTAACAAGCAGCAGACAAGGAAGCTGGAGCAATAGATGAGAGTTCCCATCTTAAACTACAAACAGGAAGCAGAGAGAGAAAGAGAGAAAGAAAGAAAGGCAGGAGTCTTTTGAATGATTTCCCTCAGTGACATATGACATATTTCCTCCAATGAAGCCACACCTCATAATCCTCCTAAAACATCCACCAATTGGGGACCAAGTATTCAAATGCCAGAATCTGGAGGCCATCTCATCAAAACCACTATATTCCACTCTCTGTCACCAACAGTTTTATGGACATATCATAATTCAAAATGCATTTAGTCCAACTTTGAAAGTCACAATGGTGTTTGAAGCCAAATATTCTACCAAGACATAAGATAACATCTATAAAATCAACAATCAATTTAGATGCCCCCTTCAATATATACTTGTAGGGAATGTACATTACCATTCCAAAAAAGAGGGTTTGGCCAGAGTGAGGATATACTGGCACAAACTCCAAATTGTTCAGCTGCAATTCTGATATTAAACAAGGGTTTTATCCTTTCATCTTTGTCATCTCCAGCACAGATCTCTCTCTCCAGGATATTTCAGTGTCTGTGAGCAATTCTACTTGGCAGATATTATAAAGCTCTGTTATCACCAACATCTTGTGGTCTCCAATGCAACTCAGGCTTCATAAAATGGCCTCCACGCAGCATCTCTTCATGCCTGACTTCAGAAGCATTCTGAAACTACAGAGGAAGATTCCAATATCCCTTTACTTTTGTATCCTTCATGACTCTAGAACTAATGCAACTTATACAATATTGCAAATTCAGCTACCAACATGGGGTGGATCTTGGCAGCATTGAGTCACATTTGCAGCATATTTCATTTTTCCTTTCTAAGTGCAGAAAAAAACCTCAGGCCTTTTCCTTTCACAAGTTGGAAGCTTTGATAAGTGAGGTATTATGTTAAGTGTATCCTTTTGTTTATTTTACTGAAGATCAGGCTACCCCATAATGTTTTTATATTTCTTGGCACAAGCTTACCTGGTGTACTTTTTCTCTTCATATTGTACATTTTGTATTTCTTTTGGCCTTATTTGCTTTTTTTTTTCTTTGTAGATCTACATTAGAGTGATTATTAATACCCATCATACAGAGTTAATATTAGACTTTCTTGAAATCTCCCCACCAAAGAAATTAGTCCATTTATTTTAAATTTAGCCATAAGCAAGTTCACAGGACAATGGTAAAAAGCAGCCAAATTATTTACCAAAAGTATCACAGAAATTTTCTCCAGCCTAGGTGTTAATATTGTTCCTTCTGAAACCTTTTGAGCTGTGCCCCCAGTCTTCCTATTGTCAGTACTACTGTCTTCCAAGCTCCTACAAGAATGGCCCATTTAGCTCCATTACAGCATCCAAACATTTTTCTAGTTTAAAGTTTCAAATTCTTCTACGTTCCCCCTAAATAACTTATGGTCAGGGTTTTTATAGCAATCACCCAGTCCATAGTACCAACTACTTCTGTATTAGCTAACTTTCTGTTGCAATGACAAAACATCATGACCAGGGCAAATTATAGAAAGGTTTATTTAGGTTTATAGTTCCAGAGATTTAGAGACCTTCAGGGCAGAGCAAAAGTGTGGGGTCGAGAACAGAAATCTGAGGGGTCACATCTGGAACCATAATCAGGAAGCAAAGAGCAAACTGAGAATGGTATGACTGTTTCAATTCTCAAAGCCCACCCATTGATATACTTTCTCCACATCTCTTAATCCTCTCAAACCAGCTACCAACCATGGACCAAATATTCAAATGTTTGGATTATGGGAGACATCTTATTCAAACTACCACACATAGATATGAAAGAAATGCATAGCATCAACTGATATGGTATAGAGAAATCTGTGCCTAAAATGCTTCTTCAATTTTCTCAAAGAAATAGCCATATTTCTTCTTGGTCAAAGAAACATGTGTATTTAAATATTCATAGGCTCTGGATCTACAGACCAAGAAATAAATATGGAGAGAGAGAGAGAGAGAGAGAGAGAGAGAGAGAGAGAGAGAGAAAGAAAGAAAGAGAGTTTTTATTATCCCTACTTTTTCCCTCATGAACATTTTTTTTCACTTATCTCTTCCAGAAAGAAATGTGCTGACCAATAATTTCCAGTTGTGATTATGTTATGAGTATAGTTCCAGATTTTATAAAGAAGCACTTGCTTACAAATCAAAATATACAGACCTTGCATTCTGTGTTTGATCTCTGTCCAATTCTACTCCATGCATAAAGTCGAAGCTGATCACAGAGAGAAAAGTTGCAGAGTCAGAGAATTGCAGAAGTTTTGTGAGGTGCATAAAGACATGCAGAAAGGATCTAAGCATAAATACAATCAATACAAACTGAACCACTGAGATGTTATTGAGAGTAGTCTGATAGACATGGACGTAGGTTAATGCTGATTCAGTGAAACCCTTAGATACAATGATAAATGCAACATCTAGAACTGGAGAAAAGCTGAGATTAGTAAAGAATTACAAACTTAAAAAATTTCTCCTTGATGGAAACAGAAACATGAATATGACCACTGTCATTTGTTGAAACATATATTATGGTAAATCAGTAGCCAGCTATAAATTAACTTGAAGCTTTTCACTATGTCTTTTGGTTATTATTTACTGATAGCTGGAATTATCTATGTTAAGTGATAATGAGTAAACAATCTTGAATGGCCATTATTCATGCCATTAAGAGTTAATTAATTCATAACAATATAGGTCCTAGTATTTTCATAAATGTGGAATTAATAATCTTTATTTGGAACTTAATTTTGTCCATCTTTCAACACTCTCATTTGTAGATGTATCCAACCGTCTTATTAAAATAAGAAACACAGAAAGCTGTTTGAAACCTGGGACTTATGCAGGGACGCTTGGCTCAATCTGGGAGGAGGGGACTGGACCTGCCTGGACTGAGTCTATCAGATTGATCCCAGTCCTCGGGGGAGACCTTGATCTGGAGGAGGTGGGAATGGGGGGTGGGCTTGGGGGAAGGGGGGGGCAGGAAGGGAGAGAACAAGGGAATCTGTGGCTATTATATAGAACTGAATAGTATTGTAAAATAAAATAAAATAAGAAACACAGAACCAATGTAAAAGAGAAAGCCAAGAAGTCAGAGCTCAGAGCTAAAATCTTACCTCCTGCAGTGCTCCTAGCTTCCCCGAAAGAGAGCTACTTCCTGTGTCTCTGTCTTTAAATAGTCTTTCTGTTCTGCCTTCTCAATGGTTGTAAACCCAAACACATGACTGCCTCGTCACTGCCTGTAAGTACCACCCTCCAGGTCTTAAAGGCTTATGTCTCCAATGCTGGCTGTATCCCTGAACACACAGAGAGCTACCTAGCTCTTCTACCAAGTGCTATTAAAGGCGTGCGCCAACACCACCATGCTCTTGCTATGGCTTTAATAGCTCTGACCCCAGGGCAACTTTATTTATTAACATACAATTAAAATCACATTTCAGTACAAATAAAATACCACCATACTCATTATTATTTCACCAGTATATATTCTTTTCTCTACAATCAACTACTCATCATTTTTTTGTTTAGCATTTTGCAGTCTCTGTTATCAGAGTTTAAACTGGGTGGTGGTGGTACACATCTTTAGTTTCAGCACTTGGGAGGCAGAGGCAGGTGAATCTCTGTGAGTTCGAGGCCATCCTGGTCTACAAAGAGAGTTCCAAGATATCCAGAGTTACACATAGAAACCCTATCTCAAAACAAAAAACAAAAAACAAAACACAAAACAAAACAAAACAAAGAAACCCAAAACAAAAAATAAAACCAAAAAATTAGGGTTGTTTCATTTTCTTCCCCTGACAATTTAATATATGAATTATCCATGACTTTTCTGTATATATGCTCTTTTCTAATATAGCAGCTAATTTAATTTCATTGTCTCATTGCTAGAGGCTAAGCTTAAGAAAAAATATAAACTACTCTAAGTTACAGTGTTTTCAAGTATTTGACTAACATATAAGTAGCACCAAACATAAAAACAATATTTACACAAATTTAGGTTTGTTCTAAGAACCACAATTTGTGCCTTAGGTTAGGTTTTCTATTAACCATGAAAAGAAGACACCATTATCAAAAGCAAACTGAAGAGTAAATGGTTTATTTCATATTACACCTCTCGGGTCACAATGAGGGAAGTCAGGGAAGGGACTTGAGGAAGGAACCCAGAGGCCAGAACTGAAGCAGAAATCACAGAAGAATGATGTTTACTAGCTTGCTTAGTTTGTTTTCATCTATATGGTCCATCTATCCAGGAATGACACTATGCAGAGTGGAGTGTACCTTTCCACATCAATTATCAATTAAGAAAATGCCTCCTAGGCTTTACTACAGGCCAATCTGAAGGGGAGCATTTCCTCAATAGAGATTCCTTTTTCCAAGATATGTGTAGTTTTGTAAATGTAAATACCATGAGAAAGTTTATTATTTTTATGGGGTTACAAAAATAGTAGATATGACATAATCAATGTAGAAATGGTAGCTAATGGCCAGTCCAAGTAAACATTGAAATGATTTCCTAGAAGTTGTAAATTTAGCTATAAGCATTTATTTTATGCTATTCTAATTCCATGTTTTTAGGCAATACATTGTTTCATTTTCCTTTGTATTTTTTTTTTTTATTGTTTGGGATTTTTACATGTGATAGAGTCTTATATAGCTTAGGTTGGGTTTGAACTCATTATGTTGCCAAGGATAACCTTGAGCTCATGTTTCTTCTGACTTTACCTCCTAAGTATAGGGATGACAAGTGTGTACCATCATATTCAGATTCTTTGGAATTTTGAATACCAGTTAATACAATAAAATGTTTACAATGAATAAAACCTTCTGATTCTAGCATATGATAGTTATGATCAGATCAGTATGCAGTATTCCAGCACACACACACACACACACACACACACACACACACACACACACACACACACTTTGGTTTTATTTATGTCTTGATCCTGAAAAATATCTATGGTCTAGGAGCTGGGCTGTTTTAGAAATCATAACAAGATATTTCAAATTTGTTCTATGCTTTAGTAATAAACTTGTGCTTTTTGTTGAGGTATAGTAGCCACATTCTTGGATCATTCTTTCTGAAACTTGAAAAGTACAATGGGAACTTTTTGGAAAAAAATAGAAGTATCTCCATTTATGAATATTATCAATAGATCAGTTGACATTAAAAATTAACTATACTTGAAATATAGCAAAGAAACAAAAAAGTGTAGCATGCCTATAATATATATTATAAAACTTAATTTTTGACAAACTGAGCAACTGACTTTTACATTACAACATTACAATTGTCTGGAAAATTTTATTTTGAAACTATCCAGAAAGTACTAAAAAATCACAATAACAATTATGAAGATAATCATGATGCTACTGTGCTACTCTGAAGACTTAGTGTAATTGAACTACTCAAACTATTTTGTCCATCCTCTTCAGTTCTCTTTTAACATCAGCCCATGGTGGAGGCATAATTGTTCAAATTTATATTTTTTATATAAATTTATATAATTTTTTATATAAATTTATATTTTTTGTAGTTGTCTTATTTAATTTTGTAAATGAGAGTACATATATCATTGCTAACATAGTCTTAGAAAAAAAGTTTCAGCATTCATAAAATTAAGAGCATATAGAGAAAATGCTTTTTCAAACAGCTGTATGTTCAGAAGCATCACCTATGGCAATAACAACAAATAAACAAGAAACAAAACTAAGTTTGAATTTATATTAATATCATGTATAATATTTCAAAGAGGTTCCAAAATGGATGCCAAATAATTTCTTGAATTTCTCACAGTAAGCTTTCTGAAGATTCAAAACAGACAAATTGCATAGATCTTCATTGCTGTGGATATTGCTCTGTGTAAATGAAACACTGATTGGCCAGTAGCCAGGCAGGAAGTATACGTGGAACAAGGAAAGAAGAGAATTCTGGGAAGTGGAAGGCTGAGTCAGAGAGATGCTGCCAGCTGCTGGGATGAGAAGCAACATGTTAAGATACCAGTGGCAATGTACAGATTAATAGAAATGGGTTGATTTAAGATATAAGAACAGTTAGCAAGAAGCATGCCATGGCCATTTATTAGTGAAATTATTAAGGCCACTCCACGTAGTTAAAAGGGAGGTTTATTTTGTGGGGTAACTTACAAGTGAATGGGTAGTTTACAGAGTCTGGGAAAGGCGTGGCGCAGTCTGGCAGTGTTCTCTGGAGAACTCGGCTCAGTCTACCTCCAACTTCCAGGGTCCAGAAACTAAAGAGGGCCCACGCTTGCATATGGATCTTGGGTCCTCAGGGTCCTCCTTGGCCCTACCTTGTAGGCGTGGCAGTTACCAAAGCCTCAATGGGGGTTGGAACTTCCAGATCAAAGCTGGAATGGCTACCCACTACAGCCATACATTTTATAAGAAATATAAGTCTCTGTGTGTTTACTTGGTTGGGTTTGAACAGCTGCAGGACTGGCGAGTGAGAGAGATTTGTCCTGACCATGGGCCAGGTAGGACCAGAAAAACTCTAGCTACATTTCATTTCTTTCATTTCAGGAGGCAAGAAGCCCACAGAGCTGAGTTTCTTTTATGTGATAGAATTTTCATGTATGGCTTTTCTATCTTTGTCACTTTGACTTAGATAGTTTTATATGTATTCATCTTCATGTAAAAAAAGCCTCTGAAAAAATTATTTATACTTCTGATGGAAAGTATGTTTATATACAGATACACAGTAATAATTATATAATGTACATTCTATCATAGTAATATATGTGATCATACAGACATTTTATATAGTGATGTTGGTAAAGATATTTGAAAGATTAAGACACTGTTTTTATTAGACCACTCTATGTTTTATAGTAATTATTAGATGTTAGAACCCCAAAGAGATAATATGGAATTACAGTTTAGATTCTAGAAATAAGATTTAATCAAGTTAACCAGAGGATTGGTTGACTGGAAAAAGTAGGAGGTGAAGGATAGGGCTAATGCAGATAGAGTATGAACAGTCATATGTAAGTCTAATATCTCACAGCCCAATTAAAATAAGTGAAAGAATAGTAGGACACAAGTGAGTAGAAAGAGTGGAGGTTACTGAGAGTTACATGATTAAGTAGAAATTGGGGTTAGGGGAATAAGGTAGGAAAAGGGTAAATATGTGAGTTAACCAAAGCTAAACAATATAGTAACACACTAGATAGTAAGCTAATTTCAAAATAAAACTTAAAAAAAAAACAACTTTGAATAGAATTGCTATGTGAGCCAGGCAGTAGTGGCATACGCCCTTAATCCCAGCACTCGGAGGCAGAGCCAGGCAGATCTCTGTGAGTTCGAGGCCAGCCTGGTCTACAGAGTGAGATCCAGGAAAAGCAGCAAAACTACACAGAGAAACCCTGTCTTGGAAAAAAAAAGAACTGCTGTGTGTAGGTAGACAATGTCTTTCCCAGAAGACACGGGTTGTTAAATGAAAATAGCAGTACAAGGCTTGGGATACTTCCCTATGTGGTAAGGGAAGACCTTAGTCTCCAAAACAACATAGGGTATTTCAATTGCTCTTGGTTACCCATCATAACTATGTGATAAGACAATGTTGCTGAAGGCACCGCACATTTGGCTGCAGGACATAGAGAAGTCAATCTCAAAATGCCCAAACAATATGCTCCCTGATATCTAACTTTAGCAGTCCTGGAAAGTGCTATGAAGTGTACGTGGGGGAGAAAACAAATCAGTGGTCTTACCCAGTGCTGTTATTCTGTATGCTTTAACAATCATAGGCCAAGCAAAATTGGAACTACTAGAAATAGAGGAATGATTGTGTGTAGTAATTAATCATTTTCTGATTTTATTTGAGGCCTTCTCCCTAGAATCAAATTTTATGTCTGGTCCTATAATAGTGGTCAAAAGTCCATGACTAGGGAGGTCATGCCCAGGACAGAATCTGCTATTGCTATTTTGCTAAATGGCCATGCTGTCAAATCATCTCATGAGGTGGTGTGAATGATACATGTCCTTCATAGGCTCGGGTACATGAATGTGTGTTCACTACTAAGGCTCAAAGAACATCATGGAGGAGGAGGTAGAAGTAAGAATGTAAGAGCTGGAGAATGGGGAAGAATGATATAAAATGCTATATTATATACAGATCACAGCCATTGCATTCATTCTCAACAGTTGTGACTTACACAAGATCAAGCATGTTAGAAATTCCAATGTGGGTGGGGAATGGCTCATTAGGCCCATCCCCTAGTTATGGAGTTCCAGATAGTTGATAGTTGCTGGTGAAGAGAGAATCATTTTTTATTGATTGGGGATATAGATACTGATAGGTTTCACAAGTTCTAGTAGATGCTCACAGACATCTGTGATCATGAGCAGCACTAACTGGACTTAAAGTTGGAAGTGTGCATGTTAGGCAGAATATGAAGGAATTTGGAGGGGTAAATGGGAAGTACGTATGATGATATTTAATTATATACATGTATGAAACAATAACAAAGAGACAATTTTGATAAGATATATGTTAAACTGTAGAGTCTACTTAGATCATGTTATGATTAGAAACAGTAGCATAAAAATATCATTGTAGTTGGAAGGTTTCTCTGGTCCTGCTCAGGCCCTATGGTCTAGAGTTCCTCTGGTCCCTCCTGGCTGCTTACAAAATAATCATTCAGAGGATTAATATTGATTACCAATTGTATGGCCTAAGGCAGGCTTTTTGCTAGCTAGCTTTTATAACTTATGTTTTATAACTAATTTTTATTAATCTGTAAGTTGCCACATGGCCATGGCTTATCGGTACTTTTACATCTTGCTTCTCCTGGTGGTGGCTGGCATCTCCTTCTCCTTTCTCCTCCCGCTTGCTCTCTTGATTTTTATGCCTGGTTCCATCTTGCCCTGCCATAGGCCAATGCAGCTTTATTTATCAACCAATCAGAGAAACACATATTCAGAGCATATAGAAAGATATCCCACAGCACTTCCCCTTTTTCGTCTTATCAAAAAGGAAGGTTTTAGCTTTAACCTAGTAAAGTTACATATAACAAAACAGTTATCAAGCAAGAATTACAACTATAATATCTAGTCTATTTATGTTTGGCAAATTAAAAGTAAATATTGTATTTATCCTATATTTGTGAGTCTAAGGTTTCATATCTAATTTATCTTTTATCATAACCAAGGAAAATTATAACTATCTAGTCTTTAACAACATCAAAGACCTCAGAAGGACATAATACTACCTAAGTAAACAGGAAATGCATTGTAAGCAACTTCCAACATTATTGGAAATGACAGAGACAGCTGCCTGCCTGAACAGTCATCTAAAGTTCCTCTGTAACATTGGAGCATCTATCTTCAGCCAATAGGCTTAGAGTTTTTTAGTCACTTCTCCCTGTGTCCTATAGAATATTTGACAGTCTCTTTTGTGAAGCAGGAACCTGAAGAACCATTTTGTCTTGCAAAGTTCAGCTTTCAGCTTCCTATGGGTCCTACATGTCTAGTTTATATAACACATTATCAGCAGTCCAGGAAAGAGCAGTTCCCCCCCCCATGGCTATTTTTGCCAAGAAGAAGATAAAATCCATATAGAGTGTCTTCAATGTCCATCTTTCTCTTTGAAGTAAATCATTGCTGCCAGGAGCACACATGTTTCACTGTCCAGAAAGTCTAAGTTTTTAAAACATTTTAAATGCCATGTTCTGCAGGACTTTGAAGTGTTTGAAGATTACCAACCTAACAGAGATATATCTATGTATACCTAGACAGCTTAACTAACATGACTGTAAGTTTGACTATCATAAATGACTAATTAATCTGTATTTCTTAATTATACTTTGCAATTTCAAATGAGCTGCACAAACATAATACCTTAAAGAAGAGTAGACATATACATACAGTATAGCAAAATTAACTTTAAATTTGTATCAATAAACTAAAATCAATAGCAATGTAAAACATTTTAAATAAGTTGTTACTCTTTATTCTATCATATCTATAATATCCCCTTTTCTTTTTTTTAATTAATTAGTTAAGTAATTAGTTAATTAATTAATTTTCTATTATCCTAATAGTGAAATGTTTCACTGTGGCTTGCCCAGTGATTGAGTAATACCAAAACTTATTATAAGCCACAGTCATCCTAGGGTCCCCCCTGCTATGTAGCCTCCCTGGTTCTGTGGGTTGCACTCTGATTGTTCTTTGCTTTATATCTAGTATAGCTATATTCCCCCTTTTTTCATTAGAAAAATATTGCATTTATAATCAAGCCCCTTTAATTAAAAATAAACATTTATAAGCCGGGCGGTGGTGGCGCACGCCTTTAATCCCAGCACTCGGGAGGCAGAGCCAGGCGGATCTCTGTGAGTTCGAGGCCAGCCTGGGCTACCAAGTGAGTCCCAGGAAAGGCGCAAAGCTACACAAAGAAACCCTGTCTCGAAAACACAAAACAAAACAAAACAAAACAAAAAAAACAACAACAACAAAAAACATTTATAAACAGTATTTTGGGAATTAGGGTGTAGCTTCTCATACTATTTCCTGCTGGATGGAGGCACTGGCAATCTTATGGGGATCCTAAGAAAGTTAAGCATTATGGTTATGTCCTGCTAGAGGAATCCATAAGGCTGCATTGTCTGAGCCAGATATTTTGTGGAATGTTTCCTTGATTATAGTTTTTCTACTGTTTTTCTCTCAGGGTAAATTGGGGTAGCAGGTTGTTTTGAGTTCAAATCCAGATGGGAAGTGGCATTCTGTGCACATATGACAACAATGGCATATGTAACTGTGATGTGGCCCCAAATATCTGTTTTCTTAATATATTTTGTGAATGAGCTTTTCTAAAGGCCAAGATATAGAATCACTTCATTAATTATCAATGTGACTGTTCTTGAAATCTGGTTTGTATTCATGACATAACAATTTGGGGGATATATCTTCTCCATCATTTGAAGTCACTTTCTAGACTTAAGATTTTGTCTTTTATTCCTGAATCTGTGGGAGACTCCTTGGGCCTGAAGAAACCATTGAATGTAGAGCAGTGCCATTGCTTTACTTGTTGCATGACAGGATTAGAAGATGATACTCAGTACAATATCAGATCTCTTGTCTATGTAGTCCTGCTGACTAGGACTATTTAAATCAAGTCCTGCTTTCTGGAATTTCTCTTCTGGGCCAAGCTTCTAGATGTTAAATAATTACATCAGAACAGTGAGTTGACTTATTAACATAAATAATGTTTTTACTGCTTGTGGGAGTACTCATGTGCTAATTCCAAAACATATACAGGGAGAACTTGTCATGCATAAACATCATAAATACAGGCCCTGAAGGATTGCTGAATTCACTCTTATCCTGCCAAGTAAATCTTTCATATGACTGAATATAGCTTGCAGGATTTAGATGTTTTCTCGGGTTTCCTGGGATTTTACACTAATGCAGGAATCACTCAACATTTTTAAACTGCAGAACTTCACTTGGCTTGCCAGTTTATCTTTATTGATCTTGGAGTTGTCTGGCAAAACCTTTATTTTAACTATTAAACACCATTGTAAGATTGGTGTTCTTGTCTTTGTTTTGCAAGGTTTGAGCTCATTTACCACAGCCCAGACTGTTAAAGTGCAGGGTAGGTAGCATGAGGTGACAAGATGTACAATAGTTGTCAAGGGACAGATAGAGGATAAAGAAAAACCCACTAGTGGCTTCTCCTAAAATCAGTTATTTTTTTAAAATGGGGTCGATGTGTAACTCTAGAATTTTCAGGGGCATCAGCAATAAGTGTTGACTTGAATACATTTCTTCTTTTTAAAGCCCTGTTCTGATGCAAGTAATCGATAGTGTAGTTTTGGTGAAAAAAAAAAAATCCTTTTTGACAAAAGCTCCAAGATTGATTACCTAGATCAATACCATTTTTAAGAACAATTCATCAAGATTGTATTTAAGCAGAGAACATGATTCATTTAAACCGTTAATAATACAAACCTTTCCCTTCCCCTCCTTCCTTTGGATTCCTATTCTCCCAACAGAGCACTAGATTTCACAGTAAAGTTTAAGGTCACACATTTTCCCAAGGGTTAAAATAAGATAACAGTTCTTCGAAGTTGTTACTTTCCTCTCCTCTCTTCTTTTCTCAACACTATACTGTTTGTCATTTGAAAATAAACCTATGTTCTTCTCACAGTACAGGGCAGCCTGGACTCTTAAGTTTTCATTGTTTCATGAAAACCAAGAACACATATTGTGGAAGGAAATGAAGATGAAACCCCGAGCTTTGTTGTAATCATGCCCTTATAATTTTCAATCAGTAACTGCTCTAGGGATAGGTGTAATTGCTTTGGTAATTCAGACAAAAGCATATTTTGGGCCTGAATGCCTTCAGTAATTGTAACTGTAGATCCAGCTTAGTGGAGTATAAAAAATGTCCTTGTATATCAGTGTGTTCTTCTAAAAATCATAACAATAAGAGGCAGTGACTAGACATTACTGAAGCTCCAAATTATTTAATTTGGTCAGTTTCTCCCAGCATCTTTAAGAATTAAATAATTATCAATCTGCCCCTAATTCAAAATTGACTTGGAGACACAGAGTTCAGAGTAGTCATCTGGAAAATTTTGTTAGTTTTCTGCTTTTTTTGGTGGAAATATGAAGAAAGGGGAAATGAGGAAAATTGATAAGCTAGGTTAGATATAAGATCTATAGCATTTATCACTGATACCTTTAACAGTATTTCTACTTCATGTATAGATCTGGGCAATCATAATTGCTTTAAGCTTAAAGATGATCCACATAGATCCACCACAGTTTGCCTTGACTTAGGCTCATTTTCAAAGCTTTTCCTGTATGTCAGATTTCAGTATGTCTTTCTTTAGATTTTTGCTATGTACAGTGTTGAAGAGGCTGAAAGATGCTATGTGAAAACCAAAGATTCATATAAAGCTGTGAGAGAGAAGCTAAATTGCATGCTGATTTAATGTGATAAAAAGTATAAACAATGACTATGGAAGGGTTCATTACTTTTAGGGGAAATATCATATAAGTGATTTTTAGAAGTCTCAGTGATATTGATATTGAGGTGACTTCCAGTGCATTTGGAACTTGGTAGATGACTAAGTTAAAATGACATACAAGTCCCCCATTTTGAATTTATTTACTAATGAGTACAAGACCTTTGGAATATATTCCAATGCTACTCTCAATGGGAGCTAAGAAACTTTGCATTGCTTTTCTTGTAGTGAAATAAAAGTAATGAAAAAAAGGTGATGTGCCAATAATAATCTTTTTCTAGTGTTCTCTGACATTCATAGACAAGAGTACAAATGGCTTTCTTTTGGCTTATAAATGAATATCATATACTATAGCCCAAGAGAAGTGGGTCATAGATTGGCTTTGTGCAATTTCACTGTTTCTTGTAAGCCATCATTGGCACTTTAAAAGCCAAACTTATTTATTCTCGTGCATTAATGGTTGACTCATAAAGAGAATGTTTATCTTTCTGGAATTCAATAGTACTCTTCAGAATAATTTTTTTCTTAAGAGCAATTTATGTATTTCTCCCAGAAGTATCAAAAAAGAATATAAAATATCACAAATAAATGTAAATTGTGCTTAGAACAGTCTATTTCACTTACTGTGTTTGGAAGTGTGCAGATTTTGGTGGGTCTTAATTGAAGTAAGGGCAAATAGTGTTTTTGATCTAGAGGATTATTTCTCAAAATTTCTCTCCTGAACTATTTGTAACTTTCTTTCCGTAATTCTTGTAGGAGAGACTCCTTTTATCCCCTTGGTACTTTTCTATATACCTGAGAGAGAAACACATGATGGTCTTCTTTTTCAACTGACTGAGCTTTTACAAAGAGAAGATAATGTTCTTTTGTTTTTCGAGACAGGGTTTCTCTATGTAGCTTTGTGCCTTTCTTTCCTGGAACTCACTTGGTAGCCCAGGCTGGCATCGAACTCACAGAGATCCGCCTGCCTCTGCCTCCCAAGTGCTGGGATTAAAGGCGTGCGCCACCCCTGCCCGGCCGAGAAGATAATGTTCTTAATCAACATCTATTCCAAGAAATTTATAAGTAGCTGCATATTATGTATGGAAAAATCCCTTTATATGGCTTACCACTTTTTATAATATAGCCCTTGTTTACTTTTCCAAATAGGCCATGCATCCACCTACTCCATTCCAGTCCACACTAGTAAAGTGTTCAGCAGATTGGGCCAGTAAAATATAATAAGCCCAGGCAGATAAAAACACATTTAATACTTGTACAGAGAATAATAACAAGATCAGTAATTTTGTGTCCTTTGTCCCATAATATTTAGTTGACATACAACAGTTGTGGCAAAGCACTCTACAGCTAAAAGCACTTTTGATACTGTAGCTAAGTCATTTTATAGCCTGAAGCTGAACTCAAAGACAAGGAAGGTGAAGCAGTAACTTCCATCCCCCAACAGAATGTGAGAGATATCTAGGAACTGGCTCCATGGTAGCCTTCCCCAAAATAGGGAGGCAAGTATGCTAGTGCCTTGTTGTGTTATGCACAAGATTTCCCAGATCTGAGAGGAACTCAGTGTGTTCTGGAATACCATCAGACAGAATGTGTTGGGACTTTCCTTTGGGCCACATGTGCATGTTTCCTGTGTTGTCAGGATGCCAGCACAGTTAAAACCCTCTATATTCAGAACCAGCTACACAGAGCTGCCATGCAGAATTATTTGTTTTATTTTCTTGTTTTCTGATCAGAGTCTTTGTTTATGTGTGTACCCAAAGCTTTGTTTTTTTATTTCACTTTCCTTTGTGTGCTCTGAGATTGCACCTCTTCTTTAAATAGTACATTCTGAAATGTTCAATGTCAATAACAACTCATATAACTAAGCAATTAAATAGCAGAAATAAGTTAATATAAATAAAATTGAGAGATGGGAATACCTCTTACACTGAAGTAATTGAACTAGATTTTTTTAAGTAATACTACTTGACAGATATTATCTATATTTAAATTTTCAACTAGTCTGGAATTGTATATTGCCCATTACTCAGGAGATACTTACCTAATTCAGTATCTACTTTACCCTTGGTCACATAGACTAGATTATTTCCTGCTAAGACTGCAGCCACATATGTGCAATTTAAATGCTTCCTCCCATAATGATCCTGGATACTGTTTGTAAGAAGTGGTAATATGTTGATAATTGAGTTTTCAAAACATAAATAAAATAGACAAAATAAGAAACATGGAATTTTAACACAGTACTTTTTAAAGAATGTATAGCTAGCCAGTTGATAAACCATTCATTTTCCTTGGCGATTTAGATGGACCATCTTATTTTTTATTGCATAGAAGGGAATCAAATCATCTGTCTATACTTTTTGCAAGGTGAGTTTTGAAGTATATTTGTTCTTCTTCACGGCTGTCATTCTTAATGTTTGCAACAGTACCTGGAATATAGGAAACACCCAGGAAGCAGTAGTTTAGAAAACAAATACTGAATTAACACCAAAGATAGAGTTTATCATAAATTCATTGTTTTGGCACTGGTTTGATGAACAGAGCCAACTTACCATTCGAGAACTTAAAACGTTTTATTTCAGATTTTGGCAGGGAAAAAATGGATACACTATTATAATTGTCTTAATACACAAATTATAATATTGAAAAGTCATTAGGAATACATTTTAGTTCTCAATTTAATTTCTTGAATTAGTTATGCATATATGATTATCTTCACATCGTTATACTACCTGAAGGATAATTTCCTAGACTGTATTATCTTATTCAGTCTTCAAAAATCCTTTTGTAACATTTATTTATTATTGTGTGTAAGTAAAACTTAGTCTTTATGAAATCTGAGCAAAATATATCTTTGGATTCATGAGACTACTACCTAAATTTACTATGTTTTTCATAATAAAGTCATACACTATCCTGAAGGTTAGTGGCTCAGTGAACAGGAAAGTCACAATAATTGTTTATGAAGGTATTTAAAAATAAATTGCTTGAAATCATTGTGTACAGAATATCAGTATAAAGCTTACACTTTGGAACCTGTTTCTCTTTGATATTCTCTTTGGTATTTCTTTAGAAGATTCCTATCAAAAAATAGAGAAACCGAATTGTATAATTCTGTTTATAAATGTTAATTTTATAGATCACCCTTGAATACAGGCAGGTCAGGATTATATAAATGGTATTTTTGTAGGTCTACAATAGCATTTACCATCCTTCAAGCAAGTTATACATCTTGTATTTCATATTACAAAGAATTATTATATTATAAGGTCTCAGGATAGCTTCAGTTTGGAGTATGATTGCACACACACAGTGAGAGCTGTTAAATTTAAATCTGTCAAGGTGTAACTTGCAGTTCTGAGACACATTTTCCTAGTTGTCAGTTGTAATCAAGAGACATGACACAAGGACGTTTATTTCATGTTCTTTTCATGGCTTTACAACAGTACCTTACTCTGTAGACAAGCTGGGATTTAGAATCCTGGAAATCTTTCTGCATCAGTCATACAAATGTTGGGATTATAAAAATAAAGTAATTTGTAAGGGCTGGACAGTAGCAACTATAAAGCAAGAAACTTCTGCTTTGACAAGTTTAAGGTCTAACAAAATCAGCTTACTGTCAATTTGCAATTTTAATTGGCATTTATTTCTCATTTGTCTTCAAATGTTAAATTGCCATTTTGTGATTGAAAGTAAAAATATGAGTAAGGGAAAAGAAAGGAAAATTTATAAAAACAAATGTTTTTCAAAATAAGGCAATTTAAGACAGATGGTTTAGATCGACCTCCCATTATTCATATTTGAGTAGTTGTCAGAGAGTTTATGGTGCACTTTAAGAACCAAAATGCAAAGAGTAGGCAAGATCTCTCTTCCAGATTATTAATAAATGTAGCCAAAAAAGCTATTGCATTTGTCCTTTAAACTTATTTTGTGTTTGCACAGTTTATGACCTTATAAACATAAAGATAACCAATTCCTTTAGACATCTTATGTAACATAGAATCTAGGGAAACTGTCATTGAGTATTGTCAATTCAAATTTCTGCTTCTTTTCATTGAACTGATGACATGACAGCCTTTCTCTCACTGCCCATGTTAAAAACTCTTCAAGAGTAGTGATCATATTCATTATATAGTCAAATATCTTTAATTTCTGCAAGATAAAGGAACTGTTTCTTAGGAACCACAGTTACATTGATGTTTTCTTAAGTCACACTTTCTAAATAGGGTAAAGATTGTTTCCACATATGATGTCCAGTCTTTAAAATAAAAAAAATCATGACAACTCTATTCCTATACCAGTACATTGATGTATTTAATAAATAATAATTGGCTTGTATTATTTTGTTTTTAATTAATAAGTGACTACAATATCTAATAAACTATAATGTTTATTTGTTTTCTAATTATTCATTTCATTTTAATAGCATAATAAAAAAACAGTGATTAAAGGTTTTAAATCATTGAAAATATCATGAGATTATAAATTTCTTATTTTTCTAAAATGTCTTTTTATTATGCTATGAAAATGAAATGAATAATTAGAAAACAAACAATTATTATTTATTAAATATATCAATGTACTGGTATAGGAATAGAGTTGCCATGAATTTTTTTAAATTCAAAGACTGTGAGACTTTTAAAAGTTGGACAATGGTTTATATTGTAATAATGACATGGGGGGGACAAAGAAAGGTTATGGTTTCATTATTTTTGTGTGTGAGTGTGTCATTGACAAAAAGTGAACTTGTGAATGGTGAACTTGGTTGTTAACACACATGAGAAGAAGGAATCTCAGTTGAAGATTTGCTGCCATCATATTGGACTGCTGGCATGTCTGTAGGGTATTTTCTGATTGCTAACTGATATAAGAGTGACCAGTGCATTGTAGTGGTATTTGCTCTGCCCATGACCTTGGGCTATAAGACTCAAAGGAGGCAGTGCCCTTTTATATGACCTCTGATAAGGAGTTGGAGAAAGGTCACATGACCCTGCCCCCCTGCTCCTGCTTTCGAGATGGATTTGTTCCCAGTCAGACCAGAGGACTACTTCTGCTGTCTACTCCATTCTGTAATCATGAGTGTATTGCCTCAATTTATACCTTTAGAAATTCTGTTACTATTTTAATAGACTCATGTGTGTTTAATAGACTCCCTAAGCAAGTGGACCTGGACTGTATTAAAAAGATGATAAGCTGTGAATATATATACATACATGCAACATTATGCAGACTTCACAGGTTGCATTTATATATTTAGGAATAAGTGTGTGTGTGTGTGTGTGTGTGTGTTCAATTAAAGAAAAAGAGACCATGAATTTGGAAGAGAGCAAGTAGGGGGTACATTTGGGGGTTTGGGAGGGAGGAAAGGAGAAATAATGTAATTATAATCTCAAAAATATATTTTTAAAAAGCTGTCTGAGTAGGCCAATAAAGCAGCATTCATCTATGGTGTTCTTAGCTTTCCTCAGGGTTGGGATGTAATCTGCAGGATGAAATAAGGTCTCCTCTCCAAGACATTTTTGGTCATAGTATTTATCCCAACAATGGAAAAGTGATGAGAACACATGTAATTAGTGCATATCAGAGTTTGCCTCTTTTACAATATTTTCTTTTAATAGTTTATTTGTACAGTGCCTTTACATTAAGATTGTCAAATAAAACTCTCTTTTGAAAGAAATGTCATGCACTGGTATAACTCAGGGATGGAATGGTTATCTATATAGTGTGTGAGGCCCCAGATTGAAGGTTCTATCTATAGCACTGTGAAAGAGAAGGTAAAAAAGAGAGACAGGGAAGGAGAGATGATAGGGTGGGGAGGGGAGAGAGAAGTTACAATAAAGAAGTAATAATGTTTTCATGGGCAGGGTCTTTATTTTCAAAAGTACTTACTGAGCATGAAAGCATATAAAAAAAAAAAAAAAAAAAAAAAAAAAAAAAAAAAAAAAAAAAAAAAAAAAAAAAAAGAAAGCATACTGGAGCTTTGTTACAGAGAGAGGGTTAGGATTTCATTTCTGATTCATAGTGATGTTAAGCATGTAACATCTGGCCTTACTTGACAGATGCTACTATCACTGCTTCTAACAGCATGGTTTTATAAAATGAAAAGGTTTAAAATAAGTGTCAACCTCTGAATCAATTTACTCCTTCTCTTTTCTTCTACTAAAGCTCAATTACCTAGGATGTAATTTTTTCAAACATTTTGGAATTTTTTTATTATAGGAGAAATGCTTAGATATTTATCCATGTGAATTGTCTAATGCATCCATATATCCTGTAGTATTTAAAGAGCTAAGGATAAAACTTAAAATGTCAATTCACTATTTCTTCTATCTTTGTGATCAAACTTGGCTTAGTCCCTAAAATAATAATGTAAACTTTTGCTTCCAGGTTGCTTACTAGTATGGAATAGCTAACTTCTGTACCACAATCAATAGTCTTGTGATGTGCCATAAATATCAAAATGATGCATTTCTCTCTATATAAACATGAAAATGCAGATTTTCTAAGGTGAGAAGTTTTCTACTTCTGTGGTGACAAACTGATTTTCATCAGGCCTTCAGACAAATGGCCACATTTTCCTGATTTAAGATTAACAGTTTTCACTATATGCTGTTATTGGTTATAAGTGCTTTATAAAGATCAATCCATTTAAAACTCACAATAGAATAATGATTAACATATTCTTATTTTTGTTACTTGAGAATAGAAGCTGAAGCATAGAAAATCAAAGTTATACAGAGATAAACTCCCAGAACTTCACTTTTCAAACAGATTCCTAGACTTGATTCTTTTTAAAAAACACTTTTTATTAATTATTTGAGAATCCGATATTTATAAGTGATGTATTTTAATGATACATATAGAGGACAACCTTTTAATGATACATATAGAGGACAACCTTCGTTGTCCTCTAGCTTCTCTTAAAACCAGTCACCCAACTTCCTGACTTGTTTGTGTGAATATTTTATATAATCCACTAGTCCGGTTTGCGTTGTCCTGGTTTTCATGGGTGTGGAGATTTCCACTTAAGTACGATCAACTTACCAGGAGCCACACCCTGAATCTCTCTACTTCAGAAGCTATCAATTATCAATAATTCCTCAGTTAGGAGTAGGGGCTCATAAGTCTTTCCCCACTCCATGTAGGAATGTTGCCTGGCTTGATCTCGTGCATATCTTATATAGGAAACTGCATCTGCTGCGGATTCACAGTTACAGGAGTCCCCCCACCTCTACCACTTATAATTTTTCTACCCCTCTTCTACAGTGGTCGCGAGCCTTGGAGAGGGGTGTGATACAGATATCCCACTGTGACGGAGTACTCCACAGTCACTTATCCTCCGTACATTGACCAATTATAAATCTCTTCATTAATAATCATCCACTGGACTAAGGGATTTCACCTAAAAGGTCTGAGAGTTGTATTAGTCTATGGGGACAGAGGTATGAATTTAAAGGGCAGTTTGATACTATGTGCATTTGGTAAAATAATAATAGTGCCAGGCAGTTGTTTCATTATATGTGGTAAGCCTCAAATTCAATCTTTCATTAGAATCCAAGTTTTTAACTTACTTTTAGCAAATGTGTTTTTAAAGTTAATATATCAAAACTTAAATTTAAATGTATTCTATATACAAATACACAATAAAAAAATAAATTACTGACTGTGTCTCCATACAAGAAACTCCACCCTTCTGCTACTAAAATGAAGAAAGGTTCAAAGATAACCTCCTAAAATGGCAGAATATTAAGTTTCACATTTTCTTATAACATCATTCTTAAATATAAAATATCAGAAAGTTAATTAAATAATAACAAGTATTTAAATTTGCTTAAAGTTTAAAGAAATGTACTCCCATGATGTATTTATGTGAATTTAACATTCACATTAATTAAACCATTAAGTATTAGATAATAAAACTCTAAAAGTAAATTAGTTTTATAATTCTCATTAACCCACAAAACTACTCAATAGAAATTTCAATATTATCTATATAAATTATCAAACTTTTCATAAGATAGGTAAATTTTTGTTTCCTTACATAGACCTAATCTTCCATTAATGACTTCTAAGCACTTGAGTCAAGATCCAGCATCACCAGGAATCAATTTACTAGATAATCTGAAAAAGAGTGACAGGGCAAGACTATGCAGAAGTTCCTTCATCTTGTATTCTTGCTGAGGCCATTTCAAGTTGAACTAGAATCTAATCTTGATAGGGAATCCCATGGAAAATTACTAAACTCTGTTCTAAGAACCCAAGGTCAAAATGTCCTAACTAACTTATCCTTTTGTTGTTGTGGCTGTTTCCCAATATATTTATATTGATTATTTAGGAATTTTACAAAAATGCACCCCAATCACACTCATTTCCTGGTCCTCCCAGGTCTGTGGCTCACCCCTCCAAAAAAGTTCAATTTTCCCCTGTAGTCACAGGAGTATGGTCAAACTCAGTGTCCATCCTTTGAAAGAAAACTGATTCTTTCCCCACCCTCATTCTTACCAGAAGCCATCAATGTGGAGAGCTACACTTCAACATCCTTATTACAATTATTAAGAGTTCTCTTCTATGGTTTCCTGTCTAGGCTATTACTTTTTTGGGGGTGTGGGGAGTAGGGATTGTCACAGATGCCTTCTGGGTCTCTCTTTCTCAACTGAGCATCTGCAGTCATCCATAGCATTGCAAAAGAAGCTTCCTTGACCTTTACAGTCAGATGGAGCACAGATCATGGACTTCCACATGGTTTCTGTCAACTAGCTAATTGTGGTGATATTTTATTGGTGCTCTAACAAAGTAAAGCTTGCCTGGGGATCAAAGGAAAAAGTCAGGCACTATATTAAGCATAGAGGTCAGGCAGTGGTAGCACATGCTTTTAATCTTAGCATTTGAGAGGCAGAGATTCATCCAGATCTCTGTGAGTTCAAGGCCACAATAGGAACAGAGCCAGGTGTGGTGGCGGACCATATATTTAATCCCAGCACTAGTTAACTGAAGAGGTCTGGAGGTCTGTACAGACAGGAAGTGATAGAGCTGGGCTGAGAGAGGAAGTAAGATGGCAGATAAGAGAAAGGCATATAGGCATGAGTATACAGGAAGTAGCTCTCTCTTGGGCTGAGGATTTCCTAGTGGTAAGAACTTGTGGCTGGCTTGTTCTATCCCTCTGATTTTTCAGCTTTCACTGCAATATCTGGCTCTGGATTTCTTTTTATTAATAAAACCATTTAGCAATTCATGGTACAGCTAAGTTAGCTTCTGTTAAACTGTCTGTTTTTATGGAACACCTCCAGCTAACCACTTATCCTAGCTTCTGTTAATCTGCTTGCTTCAAACTGCTTACTTGGGTAATGTCTGCTGTGGCTGCCAAATGAGATGCCAAGGTGAGGTTTCTGTCTTTAAAAAAAACAAAACAAAACAACAACAACAACAACAACAACAACAACAACAAAACTCATGTTCTGAACACTCCAGGGAATACCCAGGACCCTGAGTACTTTGATGTGGTCCCAGCCAGGTGGAGTAAATACATTCAGTTGGCTATATGTGTGTCTGAGTGGTCATTTCTGGTGAGCTCCCTGTAACAGAAGCTTGATAATTGTTCCCTGCTTACTAACACAACTCAAGATTGTATTGCAGACATGGACACTGTACCATTAAAACTCTATGTCTGCTAAGAACTCAACACCAAAAACCAAGTGCACTTGTTGACACCACCAACTAGTGTAATGGAATAGATTCTTCTATCACACACTGCCTGTTAGAGTCTGTAAAAAGATTCCTTGTTCAGCAAAAACCCAAGGCATTTTAGAGAATATTCTATAGCTGTAAACTGCGTTAGTGGAAAGTGACAGATTCCACTGGGTTCTTCAGAATTGAGACTGGGTTTGAGACTGAAGAAAGAAGAGACAGTTGACCCTCAACACATTGCACTGAGATATAGACACATCAAATTTAGCAATATACTGTGACACAGAGTTTGAATGTTTACTAAAAATTCTTGTTAGTATTAAGAATATTTTACTTAAATTCTTAGCTCCTCTATTTAAAGTTAGTAGGCCTATTTACCATTAAATCTACTGAGAGCTTACAAAGTTTAATTTGTTAATTAGACCAATACTATTTTGTGGCTATTAATATTTTCCTAGATACAGTGGTATGGAACTAGAGGAAAAATAAATGTTAAATTTATTTTTTCAGACTTCAACATTAAGTCTAAGTTAACTTTGTTAATAAGCTTTACTGTGTATGTAGTGCTATTTAATGTTCCTGGTTTTGTTAACTGAGTCCACAGTCTTACTGCAAAGATGTCTTTAGACAAGTGGTGTTGCCCTAATTGCAAAGAGTCATATTGCCTGTCTCTGGTATTTGGACCTTTGTTACAGCAGAGTAGACTCTTGCAAAATGATTATTCTGAAGTGGCCCAAGATCAAATGTTTAGAGCTAGATTTTGTCCTCAGTGTCACCATACAATTAAAAAACTTTCTCAGCCTTTTTTTCCAATAGATTGGGTTCCTTCAAATTTACCAAGTGGCCACAGGAAAAGGCCTTCCACTCCATTAATCTAGAGCCTCCCCTGGTTAGAAAAACAATCTATCAGTCTAAGTTGATTGCATTTAATGCTTCATTACATTGCACTGTATTTTATCCAGGACCAGGAAAGTCCTAGACCAGGGTCTTGGTGGTTATATTGAAATACATCTGAGAGACAAATAAATTTAATTACCACTTCCATGTCACTATGGTTCCATGCCAGATGATCCTGTTCCTGAGGGGGGCGTTACATTGTAGAAGACATGGACCTAACATTATTAAATGGTAGTTTGATGCCTGGGGAGGTTTTCATGGATAATCCAGATAACTTTTAACTAGCTCTCTTACTCTGCTATCCAATTTATTTCACCTAAGATCATTGCATCTTTTATGCTGTTAAGTCTAATGTTTAATGATTGTGGTTAAAAATGCAGTTTTAAATCTACATTTAAAGGGAAGTATCACAGTGCTGCCTTAAGTAATTATAACTTAACATTACATAAAGTACAAATGATAGCATATTTTTTCAATCACTGTAAATTTGTTCATAGATCTTTCCAAAACATTTTAAGCATTATTTTTGGGGGTTAGATTTATATGCAGAAATCCCACAATATTGCCTATAAAGAAACATCAGAAATTCTTCCTTCATTGCCAAGAATTTTTTTGCCTTGTACTCAGAACAACACTACAGGAATGGAAAATTAAATTACTGAAAGACTCAGTCAAATACAATGACATAAAATAAATATAGTATATTCTTTATGTTTTCTTAGTAGAATAAGAATTTTCCCCAGCCTTTCTTATGTTCCAAACACCTAAGATAGTAAGGCAGGTGGTGCTGGCCTGCAGTTTCAACTATTCAGCATGTTGATCCAAGAGGATAGCAACTGCCACGCCTGTGTTAATTACAAAACAGTGCATGGCCACCCTGAGACACTTGGTGAGACCCTGTCACAAAAAAAAGAAAAGAAAACAAACAAACAAACAAACAAAAAAAACTAAAATGAGTCTGGGGATATATTATTTTCATGAATGTAGGCAAGCTTTGTTGACTCCTTACTAGAGAATCTTAGTTTCACCTAACTGAAAAGAATATGATGTGAATTTGGGGAGTGGAGCTGTTTGAAAGGAAAGTTCTCCATCTCAGTAAATGAAGGTAGCTGGTGTTCAGTGTGTACATATGACCTTAAGAATCTGGCCATGAAAACTACTGAACACTCAGAATTGGTTATATTTCAAATAGAGAATCTTTAATTAGCATGCTTGAGATTCTAGAAAAATCCTCATCACAGCAAAATTAACTAAAAATATCACAAAATAATATTTGAGTTTTAAATGACAGATAAGTGAGGAAATGGTTTGAATGTTATTATATAAACTTTTCCTATTGAGACAAACATCTGTTAATCTCAATAGGGCACCAATAACAAACCAAAATAATGAATCCACTCAAGTGTAGCTAGGTGAACCTGTAGTTTTAATTGTAGCTACTTGTAGGCACACAAAAGAGGATTATTTACATGAGCATGGACAGTGTACTAGCAACTACACCACTGAAGAAAATACTTCTATTTCAGAAACCATTAACTGTCAATATATACTCAAGGAAGTGCAGAGCACTGTGATCCCAGTCATACTAATGAACTTTACCTGCCTATAAATCATCAGGATGATTGAGGGCTCATGAAAACACTACCAACAAAGGTCAAAAACATGTAATCACAGCTGCTAAGAGTTCAAGAGAGCAAGAGTCATATCATTCATGCCAAAGAATGTTCCACAACAGTTGTATATTATGACATATAGAATAAAAAGAGTAGCAACAGATTGTTGAACCTTACAGATATTTGGGTTTTTTTCTTCAGACTACTTTTATGATAAAAGGAAAAAGATATTTCCCCTTCTATCTCTATGCATTTGTATTCAACAATTCAATTGTTTTTTATATGGTTTTCTAGAAAGTGTTACAAAAGTTGGCTTTAACCCCGGAGGATGTTTCTTATAATTATGAAAAGTGTCAACACTTTCTGTAAGAGATCAATGGCATGGAACAAAACCTGAAGTCATTTGTATTTTAGATTGTACCTCATTAGGTTCTTTCAAAGCTTTCTCTTCTTTCTTATCAGTTATTTTTCTCTATCCCTTTAATTAAAAAAAGATTAAAAATCATGCTTACAGATAAATTAGCAGTAAATGGTGTCCAATAATCCCTTCCCCATAATAAATATCTGTGGTATCAACATTTTTATATTCTTTATACTTTTTTTTTCGAGACAGGGTTTCTCTGTGTTATTTTGGTGCCTGTCCTGGATCTCGCTCTGTAGACCAGGCTGGCCTGGAATTCAAGGAGTTCCACCTGATTCTGCTTCTGGAGTGTTGGGATTAAAGATGTGTGCCATCGCTTCTGGCAATACACTTCTTATTTAATGTAAATGAAGATGTGGCACAACAAAAATATTTTCTCATTTTAATATTTCATTCATCCAATAAAATTTTGAGTTCTCTGTACCACTTACCATTAGAAACTCCACATGGCTATGTAAAAACATGCACAGCCATTTGATATTTACAAAATTGTATGTCAGAAACAAACAATATTCAAACAAAGACAAAAATGAAAGGCACCATGAAGATAAAATCTATAAAAAGATGTTCAAAGACATGAGAACATTTGATAGTAGAGGGCAGATAGCCCAGACAGTGCCACTAAAGATGACATCTGAAAACTACACAGGAGTTGAACAAGGTAACAAATGAGATAGGGCTATTTTATGTAGAGGTCATATGTACAGCTTTGTTAGAAAAATCAAAAAGAAAGAAAAGTGATGAAAGTATTTCTCATAGGAGGTGTAACAGTGTCATTATGGTTTGAGCCTGCTACAACATGGTTGTAGAAAAAAAATGACAGGACCCATTTAGGAAGTTTCAAATTCATGTAGCCATTCTATCTTGATCCAAAGAACAAAGGGGAGTTTAAAAAAATTGTAGAACAGGTTTCTGAGTTTCATGGAAAAACAATAATTTCACATTAAAATGCTAATAATCTTCCACAGTCAGCCAAGAAAACCCTTGGGAACCTAAGTTTACCACTTTGCAAAACAACAGTGACAATGATTATGTAGTACTGATTGATATATTCTTCAAGGTATTTCATATATACTGATTTATTTAATCTCCTCAATAAAGAATACCATGAGACAGGCCAAAACATCCTTACCAGTTTATAGATGAGGAAACAAGCACAGAAACCTTTGGTTATTAACTTAAGCTTGAACAGTTAAATTGCAAAACTGAGATTTGCAACCCCTATACTGATAGCTATGTTTTGGAGTTACTTTTTAGAAAAGGACATTGTGGATTTTCATGCAGTCCTGACTATCAGGAGAGAAACATAGCAATACTTGCCATTTGAATTTTTTCTATTCAGTCATTTAGTTTGCAGAGAGTATTAAGCATTTCAAGAACTGCTTATGCTAAGTTGGAACAGGGACCACATGTAAAATGATAATTCACAGACACATTTAAAAAAGAAGTTAAAAGTCAGAATAATAAAAAAGTACATTTCAACCTTTAAGAAATTGACAGCTTAGTATAAAATTTGTTGTAGTTTGAATTTAATTGTAACTTTTGAACATGCACTAACATGTAATGCGATCATTATGTGGCTAGTGACTGTGCGCAGAACCTTGCATGACAATTCATTTCTAGGTTAAGTGCGATTTCAGTTCTGTGGTGATATTTGAAAAAATATTATATAGGTCACTGTAACTGTCTCTCCAGCTTCAAGTTATCTGTGTATTGTAATTAAATGAATTCATATTTTTCAAAAGGCCATGGTGACAGAGAATTAGAACTTGGAGATTTGCTCATCACAACTCAAACATAATTGCAACTTGTTTTTAACCTATGAGATTAAAGGTTAGCTTTAGAAATTTTTCAAAATCTCCCACATTTAAAACAATCAGTCTCGTTTAAGATAACATTTTCCTGGCAATATCAAAAAGAGAACTAGATAATGTTGATTAAGTTAATGCAGCTGACATATAACAATAATAATGAAAAATAGACACAGGGAAGTCAATTATGTAGGACTATACCAAGTTTTCCTACCCATGAATGATTATTGTTTCTTGAACCAACAGAAGGTTTCATTTTGAAACAAGTTTCATGCCAACTACTAACAACGAATTATATTAGTGAAAATGATGAGATGTACTGCCTTTTCATCTGTAAATTTTTCAATGCTAGGCTGACATTTCTCAAGGAGAGATGTTATGTGACTGTGAAATCTATTTTTCATTTGTAAGTTGGTTAGTTCTTTCTGTATCTTTCCTAGCTTCATATTTATGCAATTATTGTTACATTATGTGGTATTATACTATGTATAAGTTTTTATTTTAATGATGGAACACATTAGAGTAATGATTAAACACACATTTTGAACTAATGCTTATTGTTATTTTTATGTTTAAATACATAGACCCTTTTAAGGCTGTAACCTAATTGCTGTGAGATCTGTTTCTGTTTGGATATATATATATATATATATATATATATATATATATATATATATATATATATAGTGAACATGAAAATTATAGTAAATATTGATGGAAAAGTTTTCATTATGAAACATATAGTGTAGGGTTGGAGAGTTGGTTCAGTGGTTAAGAGCACTGTTTGTTCTTCTAGAGGACCCAGGTCCAATTCTTAGCACCCACATGGGAGCTCAGAACTCTGAGCTAGAGTCTGTAACTATAGTTCCAGGGGATCTGACACCCTCACACAGACATAAAGGTAGGCAAAATGCATATTAAATAAGTAAAAAATCTTTAAAAAGTAAGAAAGATATAGTGTAAATTGCTTAGGAGATTTTTTTAATATAATACCTAAAGAGATGATACTAAGAAGCTAGTGTCTTTAAGAGGTAATTAAATCATGAGAACCACACCATTATGAATCTAAATGTAAAATATCTTTATAGAAGAAGCCTGAAAAAGAGCCTCTGCCCTTTCACCAGGTGAGGATACATGTGATGTTCCATCTTTAAAGAGAGGCTCATATGTTTGAATGCTTAGTTCCCAGCTGACCATGCTGTTTGGAGAGGTTCTGGAATCACTGTGGTGTGAGGCATGATACTAGTGGGTCTCTAAGTGCAGACATCTGAGAGTTATAAGCTAGCACCACATCCACCTGAGCTCTCTGCTTCCTGCCTGCTTGCACAATGTGACCAGGTGTCCAAAACTCCAGTCACCATGGATTGAACTGCTCCCAGTGCCTTTATTTCTCTAACACAATGAACTGTATCTTCTAAATATTTGAAGAACAATAAATTCTTCCTTTATTAAGTTGCATCTCTATGGGATTTTGTCACAGCAATGTGGTGGTATTGTGTTCCTCAAAATATTGTGCACCCTAATAAACTTATCTGGGGTCGGAGAACACAATAGCCACTAGATATAGAGGCCAGAAAATAGTGGCACACACCTTTAATCCTAGCATACCAGAGGCAGAAATCTGCCTGGATCTCTGAGTTCAAGGCCACACTAGAAATAGCTAGGCATGGTGACTCACGCCTTTAATCCCAGGAACTGATAGCAGAAAGCAGAAAGGTTTATAAGGCATGAAAAACCAGGAACTAGAGCTGGTTAACCTTTCAGGCTTTTGAGCAGCAGTTCAGCTGAGATTCATTCTCGATGAGGCCTCAGAGGCTTCCATTCAGAGGAAACAGAATAAGCTGAGGAATTGGCAAGGTGAGGTGGCTGTGGCTTGTTCTGCTTACTGATCTTCCAGCATTCATCCCAATACCTGGGTTCAGGTTTGTTTTATTAATTAGAAGTTTTAAGATTCGTGCTACACAATAAGAAAAGAAACCAATACAGACATGATACTTACAGATTCATGTTCTTAGATATAGGAGATATTATATAGTTCCAGGCCAGAATTAAATTGGTAGACATGGTGCTTGTGAGACTACACAAGTTTATGCTGTGGTGAAAGCAGCATTTGTGTGTGAACTGAAGGCCACAGCATATGTCATATGTATATCAATTCATGGGTCTAGAGATAAATGATAGAAACAAAGTAGCACAGTACAAACAGAACTGGACCAGGAACTAAAAGATTTGGCTTCTGGGTTTTGTTCTATTAATTAAGGACCATGAATATATGTTTTCCTATAATTTTCTGTATTAATAACTTTTCAGATTGTTAAGATAAAATATCTGACAAAAACAACTTAGGGAAGAATGGGTTTATTTTCTTCCACTGTTTGGAGTTACAGTCCATCATGGCAGAAAATGTGTGATGACAAGTCCTTGAGAGAATTGGCTACCTTGTGCCCTCAATCAAGAAGCAGAGAGTGATTAATGTTGGTGCTTAGCTATCTTTTCCCTAAAAGCATATTTGTATATTTTATTTATGTTTATGTATATATTTGTATGAATGTATTCTGTGTATATGTGCTTGAGGAGGCCAAGTTCAGGTACCCTGGAACTAGAGTCATAGGCAATTGTGAGAGGGTATGTGGGTACTCTGCAAGAGCTATAAGCACACTTAAATGCTGAGCCATCTCTCCATGCCCTTTCCCTTCTTTTTATTGATGTCAGGTTCATAGTCTGTTGAATATTCCTGCTCACATTTAGAATAGAGTTTTCACCTCAATTAACTAACTTTAGAAATTTCCTCATAAATAGGCCCAGAAGTTAGTTTCCATGGTGATTCTAAATAGCATCAAGTTAACAATTAACATTAAAAAGCATATTTGCTTCCCTCATTTACTAAAAAAAGAAAGGAAAGGTAACAGGAAGGGGAGAAAGGAGGTTGAAATTTGATGACTTCTTTCCTAAAATAAACTTACATTAATACACATTGAAAATTGTATTTCTATTATTGAAAATATATGGAACTCTGCAGAACTCCTGTGGAAAGCTATGCTAATATGCCCTGTACAACTTTTAAAAAATTCATTTAAAATGACTGATAAGTGTCGTGGTCATTTGTTTGAAGAGATGTTGATTTCCCCACCCAAAATATGGTTCCAATGTCAATAGTGACACACACACACACACACACACACACACACACACACACACACACACACTATTGAGATGTGACTATGTTTCTGGCTTTCTGCTAGGAGCCAGAAGATAACTTTTAAAGTGTTCCACAAATAGCATGAAAAGTCAGAGAAAAGAAACTGACTCAAAGTTTTCAACTAGTAAGGATCTGAGGTCAGGGTTAGGATTCTGGCACACAAGTTGGACTTTTCAAGTTGGATGGCTTTTAATTTTTCTTGACAAATTATTCTGGTTAGAAGTTCTAATAGTAGTAAAAGTACTAATACAAGTAAATATTTTTTTGTCACATCCCTGATCTTAGTGGGAAAGGTTTCTGGCTTTTCAATATAGAGTATATTGAATATGGGAGGTTGTAATGGTGTTTGTTATGATTAGATAGTTCTCTTCTAGTACTATTTTGTTTACTATTTGTGTCATGAATGTTAATATTTTTCAAAATGCTATTATGCATCAATAGATATGTCTTTGGCGTTTAATCCCCTTTATTCTACAATATAGTGTATATAATAGTTTATTTTTGAATGTTGAGTTACCATTTAATCCTGTGGACCTTTCTTTCTTTTCCTTTCTTTTCTTTACTTATTCTTCTCTCATATATTACCCCTAACCACAGTTTCCACCTCCCTACCTCCTAGTTCCCTCCACCTTGCCTCTCCCCCAGATCCACTCCTCCTCTGCTTCCCTTTAGAAAAGAGCAGGCCTCCCAGTGATATCAACTGAAGGTGGCATAACAATTTACAACAAGACTAGGCACCTATATCAAGTCTGGATGAAGCAACCCAGTAGGAGAAAAAGGCTACCAAGGGCAGGCAAAAGAGTCAGAGACAACATCCACTCCCACTGTTAGTAGTTCCACAAGAACACCAAGCTACACAACCATAATATATATGCAGAGGATGTAGCTCAGATCCATATAGGTTCCATGATCAATGCTTCAGTCTCTATGAGTCCCTATGAGCTCTACTTATTTCATATCTATGGACTGTGTTCTTCTGGTGTCCTTGACCCCTCTGACTCCTACAGTTCTTCCTGCTCCTTTTCTGTGGTATTCCTCAAGCTCTGCCTAATGTTTGGCTGTGGGTTTCTGCATCTGTTCCCGTTATTTGCTGGAGAAAGCCTTTCTGATAATTATTGGGTTTGGCTCTGGTATATGAGTATAGCATAATATCATTAGGGATCATTGTATTGATTTTTTTTTTATTTTGCCAGTCATGTTTGGTTCTATCCTAGGTCTCTCGGCTATCCAGCTTCTTGTTCCTGCTGACTATCCAGGCAGTGTCAGGAGTGTCCTTCCTCTCACAGCATAGCTCTCAAGTTGGGCCAGTCCTTAGCTGGTCACTCCCATAAGTTCTGTGTCATCTTTACGAGAGCATATTTTGTAGGCAGGATAAGTTGTTGGTCAAAGGTTATGTGGCTGGATTGATCCTCCATTACTAGGAATCCTGTCTAGATTCACCCTTGTAGATCCCAGGGAATTTCCATGGCACTGGGTTTCTACATCACCACTGAAATGCCCCACAGTTCCAGTTATCTCTCATAGTACTCTCTCCTCCATCTCTCTCCCACCCTTATCAGATTTCTCATGTTCCCATCCCCACCTGTCCCCAGTCTACCCTCAAAATACATTCTCCCTTCCCAGGCAAATCCACGTTTCCCACCTTGAACCCTCCTTGTTACTAATACTCTCTGGGTTTGTGAATTTTTGCATGATTGTCCTTTACTTTATAGCTAATGTCTACTTATAAGTGAGTCTATACCATGTTTTTTTTTTTTTTTTGAGTCTGAGTTACCTCACTCAGGATGATCTTTTCTAGTTCCATCCATTGGTCTGCAAATTTCATGGTATCTTTTTTTTTAAACAGCTGAGTAATATTTCATTGTGTGAATGTACCATATTTCCTTTACCTATTCTTCAGTTGAGGGGCATCAAGATCATTTCCAGGTCCTGTCTATGATTCACTTTTTTTTATAGCTGCTCTGGCTCGCCCCTTTTCTCCTGCCACAAAGACAAGTGGACTGCCTGACATACTACATAAACTTTCCAACTTCAGAGCCAGCTTTTCAATACAGCAGAATATCATGAAAATATTTCAATATTACCCATACCCAGAAGACATTTGAATCCCAGATAAACTGAGTCCAGTGACCAGAAAGAAATTTTGACCTTGGTTATTTTCCAAGTCCATTAACATTTGACAAAATTACACAAAAAATTTCATTACTTATCCCACTTAAAACAAGTATTTGTTTTTTAAAAGTAGATTCAATAATCTACTTTTTTATCTTATTGTATCCATATTCTCTCTTTTTTCTTTTCTGAGTAGATTCAAAAATCTACCTTTTATCTTATCATTTTTATATCTTCCCCTTTAAAAAAAACCTACCATTTACCTTATTTCTATATCATTTTTTCAGAGTAGATTCAATAGTGTACCTCTTATCTATAGCCTCTTTTTTCTTTTTCTTCTTCTTCTTTTTAAAAACAAGAACCCTGAATCTAATCTCCTTTGTTTAGCTTTTTTCCCCCTGACCATTATCAATTAACAACTTGTAAACAACCATCATAAACAATGACAATATCCATAACTCAAAAGACCAAAAACTACCTACCCCACCTCTTGGGAATGTGAACATTGTTTTCTTAAAATTACTTTCTGATTTCTGGAGGTGAAGACATATTTAGGGAATCCTGAAAAGAAAAAAATTGCATTAATTGTCAAGTCCTGGGAGAGTTAGTTGTATCATTTGTCTACTCTCTGCATAATGGGAAAGTGCAGGGCTTGTCTCATGTCCTTGTTCGAATAGTCTATGAATCTGGATCATCTTAGCTAGCCATCTCAAAACTTTCTTGAGTATTTTGTAGTCCAAAGCAGATCTTTTGGTGGTGTTAATCAGCTTAATGACTATATCATAGCTTAATGGATTTATTTTATCAAAATTGTTGTTAGGTGTGGTTATGGTTCCCTGCAGAAATTTTTTTTTTTTTTGCTTTTTTTGTGCCTCCTTTTTGGTTTGGAGCAATCACAGTCTGATAAATGTCTGTCTCTCAGAACCACGAATGTTCTTCCCTAGAAGAGTATATCTTCATAGCAATTTCTCCCCACCATTTGCCTCATCAAACTTCTCCAAACTGATCTTTGCTGATGCTTTCTTGGAACGTGATGGTCCTGGCAATTGTTATCTGAACAAGCAGTGGTAAATCTTTCATCCCCGGTAACAGTGTCATTGCCGCCATCAAGATGAGAAGCAGCTAACAACTTGGAGCAGGAGCCACTACCTCCAAGGTCCTGCCACCACTGTTTGTAGCTAGACTTCGGTCACAGCTACTCCTCAGCAAGCCTCCTAGGCTGGCCTCAAACTCAAAATCCTCCTGCCTCTGCCTCCTTCAGCAAATACTACCAGCATGTTCCACCACAACCGGCAATGTGTAGCTCAGGTCTTAGCTGGGGCCAGCAAGACCACAGGCAAGTAGCTTTTTTGCAAATTTGTACCCATCAAGTTGGGCTCCAGATGTACCATGAATCTCTAATGGGTCTTATTAATAAAAACAAACTCAGAGCCAGGTATTGGGGTTAATGCTGAAAGATCAGAGAAACAGAACAAGCCACATCCAAACCTCACCTTGCCAATTTCTCAGCCAATCCCCTTTCCTCAGACTGAAAGCCTCTGAGTTCTCATCTGAATGGATCTCAGCTGAACTGCTGCTAAAAGCCTCAAAGCTTAACAAGCCTAGTTCCTGGTCCTCAAACCTTACATACCTTTCTGTTTCCTGCCATCACTTCCTGATATTAAAGGTGTGTGTCACCATGCCTGATGGTTTCCAGTGTGGCCTTGAACTCACAGAGATCAGGATGGATCTCTGCCTCCCAAGTGATAGGATTAAAGGTGTGTGTGTACCACCATTTTCTGGTCTCTATGTCTGTCTAGTGGCTGTTCTGTTCTCTGATGCCAGATAAGTTTATTGGGGTGTACAATATATTGAGGGACACAATATCATCATATAATGCCAAAATTGTCTCATTATGGGGAGAAAATCAATATTGTCCAAAAGTTTGCAGTAATTTTTTGGGATGGATTAATGACAAATATCCCAAAAGCAAGATGTTTTGTTTATAAAATTAACTAATTGGATTTTCCCTCATATAACAAAATCTATACTGATGCAAATAAATCAGGAAAGGCATGTTATAAGCCAGGCAAAAATAAGTAAGCTCAAAGTCCTTATGATTCAGTTAAAAAATCATAGCTATATGCAATCCTTAACTTAATATTACATTTTTCTGAATCTCTTAATATACTTATGATTTTCAATATGCAAAAAGAGTTGGTTTTATATGTTAAAACCACTTAACATATTCTGAATGATTCAGAAATAACTTTGCTGTTTATTCAATTACAACAACTAATCAGAAACAAAAATCATCCATTGTATGTAACACATATCAGATCCCACAAGGGTCTACCAGGTCCTCTAGCACAAGTTAATGATTAAATTAATCAGATATTAATAAGAAATGTGCTAGATGTCTCAGAAATTTCATAAGAAATGCCATTTAACAGCAATGGTTTGAAGAAAGACTTTTCTATTACTTGGCAACAAGCCAAGGAAATTATTAGGAAGTGTCCTACTTATTCCTTATACAACCAAACTCCATTACCTACAGGAAGTAACCCAAAAGGTATCCAAAGAAATGAAATTTGGTAAATGGATGTGATTTTGCCAAGTTTGCAAAATTAAAATACATGTATATCATAGATACATATCGGGATTTTAATGGGCAAGTGCTTTAAGTTCTGAAAAGGCTGATACTGTAATTATATATTTATTAGAAGTTGTGGCTATCATGGAAAAACCTATACAAATTATAACTGACAATGCTCCTGCATGTGTTTCAAATAAAATAAAACATTTTCTTTTCTTTTTTTTTTGCATATTACAACATAAAGCACAGGTATACCATACAATCCTACTAGAGACAAGCAGGTATAGAAAGATCTAATCACATTTTAAAAGATATGCTTAATAAACAAAAATGCATAATAAAGAACCCCAGAGATAGATTACACAGCGCTGTATTAACTTTAAATTTTTTAAATGCTAAAGAGTAAGGTACAACAGCTGTTGAGAGACATTGGGTAGTAGAAAAAACCTGTGAATTAAATTTGTCTGTATATTTTAAAGATGTACTGATCTCAGAATGGAAAACAGAATATGTGTTATGTTGGGGAAGAAGTTTTGCCTTTGTTTCCAAAGGAGAAGAAAAGCTATGGATACCATAAAGATTAGATTCAAACAGGAGAGACCTCTTTAATAATGAGAGGTGATACTTCATCAGAGAGTTTGGTCATTCAATTCAAACTAACTTACAAAGACTAACAAATAGCTTTCATTTGATCAAGCATGAAGAATTAAAAATTAAAAATAATAATTTCAAGCAGTAATTTATCAAAGACACACTTGCCTTATTGACATGGATTGGAAAAATGGGTTTCTTAAAAAACATGTTTTAAGTCCATGTTAGAATGTTACATTGTAGATTGCCACATGGCCCAGGCCATCTTGGAGATCACATTTTGAGTTTTCTTCTCAAATAACAAGGATTTTTTTTTGTTTGGTATTAAACACACAGTTAAGAGATTTAAAATGTTTTATGTAAATAAAAAGGGTTACTGCAGTTCAAACTTGTTTTCTAGAATCTCTGTGAATCAAGTGATTTGGAGCTAAGGTAAAATATTTGAGCAGGGCAGTGGTAGCCCATGTCTTTAGTCCCAGTAGAGACAGGTGAATCTCTATAAATTAGTTGTTTTCTAAATTCTAGAGGTACAGTGACTAAGGTATTGGTGGTACATGCCATTCATCCCACCACCCAGGGACAAAACTCAGATATAGTTCCTTATGGTGATATTTTATTTGTATTGAAATGTGATTTTATTTGTATGTTAATAAATAAAGGTGCCTGGGGGGTCAGACCTAATAGGAAGCCATAGCAGAAGCTGGGCAGTGGTGGTGCATGCCTTTAATCCCAGCTCTTGGGAGGCAGAGCTAGATGGAGCTCTGTGTGTTCAGGGATACTGCCAGCATGGAGACACATACTTTTAATCTCAATACCAACCATAGAAGACCTGGAGGTCTGTACAGACAGGCAATGACGAGGCAGTCATGTGGTTGGGTTTACAACCAATGAGAAGGCAGAACAGAAATTCTATATAAAGACAAACACACAGGAAGTAGGTCTCTTGGCTGAAGAGGATAGATGCAACAATGAAGGATAAAGCTCTTAGCTCTGACCTCTTGGGCTTTTATCTCTGCTCTGTGTTTCTTATTTAATAAGATGGTTACTTCTACATTTGATGCCCACGTGGCAAGAATTCATTGGCTTAGTGGGTCTGGTATCCTGCCTGGGCGGGCCTGTCTAACTAGGGCCTGTCTCCCTAGCTCTGCTTAAGACTCAGGCCTGCTGGAGCTACCGCTAATTGTAGTAGCTACACGTAACTGCAGATAGGCTGCTCTTGGCTGAAATGCCAATGAACGTGGTTGGAGCTTAAGGAAGCCAGAGCCCAGGCTCTACTGGGAACAAGCAGGAACACGTGGCTGGATTTAAGCTTTTAGCCAGAACTTGTGGCTCTGCTTTCTTGCTTGTTTGCTTTCTCTCTCTCTCTCTCTCTCTCTCTCTCTCTCTCTCTCTCTCTCTCTCTTTTTGCTTTGGATTCACACCTCAGACACTAGGTAGCTGCTTTGAAATTCCCTTGGATTTCTACTGTTCTACTCAGACTTGGTAAGTCAATTAAGATATCAGATATTTTAAAGGAAACTATTTAAAAGAAAATTTTTTCCACATTAAAAAAATGGGTTTTATGTGTACATTGGAAGAATATTGGGCTTTGTTTGAAATTTTAGGCAGTCTGACAATGGAACAACTACATGAGAAGATTAATGTTGATTGAATTATGCACTTTATTACTTTTCTTATCCTCATTTTACTATTTAAAAGGATAGTCAATTTAAGTGCCAGGATAAAAGTTTTAGAAAAACCTGTTAAACCTGTTAAAATGAATTATAGAGAAATTCAAATTCAGACAGAAGAAATTAACAGTGAAGTTGTTTCAAGATTGGATCATAAGGTTACAGAAAGAAAGCCTGTTTTCACACAGTCACCCTTAATTTATCTGGTAACCGTACAACAGTTACCTAATCAAGTGAATACACAAAATATTTGGGCTCCAATAGAAATGTTAGATTTATGAAGGTTTAAGGAGGCAATAGTATCTTATGGTATGCATTCCGCATATGTAAAGCAAATGTTAAACACCTGGTCAACTTATAATAGAATTATACCACAGGACTAGTGGGAACTGGCACATGCTGTACTGGAACCTGGACAATGGCTCCAGTGGCAAATGTGGTTCAAGGAGGAGGCTAAAAAAATAGAAAAACAATGGAGGGATAAAGGAATACAAGTCTTCCAGGATCAGCTTGTTGGAGAAGGCCAATATGCTGCAGAACAAGCAAAATGTTTATATGATACCCAAACCTTAATTCTATGTCGAATGGCAGCCTTGAATGCATGTGACAGAACTGTGGAACCAGGAAAGAAAACTGAGTCATTTACCAAGGTTATACAGGGCCCAGAAGAATCTTTCACAGATTTTTTTTTTTTTTACAAAGACTGGCTTCAGCAGTAAAAAGATTGGTCCTGGATTCAGAAGCTAGTCAGATAATAATTGAATCTTTGGCTTTTGAGAACGAGAATGCAGCATGCAAGAGAATTATCAGGCCGTTAAAGACAAGATCTGCACCCTTAGAAGATTGGATTATAGACACGGTTAATGTTGAGGCTCATGACCAAGATGATGTGTGGGTAGGAGAAGCAATTTCAAAAGGTTTAAGGAATGTTAGGTGTATTGGATGTGGAAAGCAAGGACATTTGAAAAGGGACTATAAACAGGTCATTCCTAGAAACAATGTTTCTTCAAGGAACAATGGCAACAGAATGCCTCTTCCTTCTGGAGTATGTAGAAGGTGTGGTAAGGGAAAGCACTGGACCAACCAATGTAGATCAATAAGAGACAGGTAAGGTAATCCTTTTGCCTCGGGCTTTGGGAAACTCCCAGAGGGGCCTCAGATAGACCCCCACAGCAATTCCAGTTCAAATCTTTCCTGCAGTTGTAGAGGAAACTCGTACTCAGAGCAATTAAATAACCAAATGCCTATTGGAATAAATCATGCTGGTCGGAATGATGAAACAGAGAATAGAAAATTCAAGAGAAAATACAAAGAGAAATTTTTGGCAAACTTCTATTAATGAACAAAGACCAAAAATTAACAAAAATAAAGGGTGTTTTGTTGTCTGGTCTGGTAGACACAGGTGTTGATGTTACCATAATTGCCCCAGAATTTTGGCATCCAATTTGGCCTCTTCAGGAGGTAAACATTCAATTGTTAGAAATTGGGACATTATCTCAAGTGAAACAGAGTGCAAGATGGCTCGAATGTATAGGTCCAGAAGGACAGAGAGGAAAATTAAAACCATATGTGGCTAACATAGCTATGAACCTGTGTGCAACAATGAAATACTCAGGTTAACATCACTCCAATCTCAGAAACAAATCATAAACTAGTACATGTTTCTGAGAGAAATATTACAAGTTATTATTCTAATGAGTGGTCACCAGCCATCCACATTATACAAGAACAGGGCACAACAACTGATGATTTCCCAAAGACACCAACAGCTCTACCTTTAAAATGGTTAACAGACAAGGCTTTATGGGTTCATCAATGGCCTTTAACAACAGAGAAACCCCAGGCTTTAGAAGAGCTGGTAGAAGAACAGTTAAATGCTCAGCATATTGAAGAATCAACCAGCCCTTGGAATTCTCCTGTATTTGTTATTAAAAAGAAATCTGGTAAATGGAGAATGGTAACAGACCCTAGAGCAATTAACAAAGTAATTCAGCCAATGGGTTCTCCACAGTCTGGAATTCCTTTGCCTACTCTGTTACCAAAAGGATGGCCTCTCATAGTTATTGATTTAAAAGGATGTTTCTTTTCAATACCCTTACAAGAAAAAGACAGAGAAAGATTTGCTTTCACAGTGCCTACTTATAATAATTCTCAACCGGTTAAAAGATTTCAATGGAGGGTCCTCCCACAGGGAATGTTGAATAGCCCAACTCTGTGCCAATATTTTGTACAACAGCCATTGGAAGTGATACGTAAAAAATTTCCTAAATCTATAATTCATCATTACATGGATGATATTTTACTAGCTGACTTAAATGCAGATACTTTAGAAAGAATGTTTGAAGAAGTAAAGAAAATTTTGCCTTGCTGGGGATTACAAATTGCTCCTGAAAAGATACAAAGAGGAGATTCTATTAATTATTTAGGATATAAAATAGAGCTACAAAAAATTATACCCCAAAAGTTGCAAATTAGGAGAGATAGACTACAGACTCTTAATGACTTTCAAAGATTATTTGGAGATATTTCTCATCTACGAACTATTGTTGGGGTAAAAATTGATGAACTGACTAATTTTTTCAAAACCTTAGATGGTGACAAGGACTTAAATAGTCCAAGAGAATTATCACCTGAAGCTGAGAAAGAATTGGCCTTGGTAGAAAAGAAAGTACATGAAGGGCACGTGGATTGTATTGATCCAAAGCTGGATTGCAATGGGGACATGAAGAAAGACCAGCTTTTGTGACTGCAGGAAAGCCCTTCTCTGAGCGTGCAATCCTGGCCAACACTTAACTAGATGATACCTAATTATTTATATCATATTTATTGGTCTATTGGCAACTGGGGACTCTTCCTAAAGCATAAAGTAGTCCAACATTTGTCCATTAGCATCTATTGCAAATACTTCCTTTATACAGAAGATAAATATTTCTTCATAAATCTGGACATTTTCTGACTCATGGAGAACCTTATATCCAGTCATTACCAACCACTCTATGGTCATAAGGGCACCCCTTTCAATGATGGTTTGGATTCATTTGACAGCACAATCTTTTGTAGGCAGGACAATCAAAGGGAAGTTATTAAAGTGGAGCTGGTACAGATCTGGATAACTTTCTGACCAGGATGTGATATAAAAGGGGTCTATGTCTTCCTGCACTGAGTAAATAGCTCATTTGCCCAAAATTCCCATCCCTAAACCACTCACTCCTCCCTCCAAAGAGGCACCAATTGAACTGTGGGGACCAACTGAACAGTCACAGCATTTAGTTAATTCAAATATATTGAGGTTTCATCAACCACTGATGGAAAGAAAACAAATGGAAAGTGGAGTGGCAGCCTATAGAGCAGGGGATGGAATGGACAAGACTGAGAAAGGAACCACAAAATCAGTCCAGCACTATTGTCTATAAGACAAACAACTAGGAAAGCAAAAGGAAAATCTATACCTTTGGTTCATGGTGTATGTGCAATGATATAGGTATATGGTCATATGGTCATCAAAATGGAAAACCACTAACTGGCAGATAAATGGCAAAAATCATGATCATGAGAGGAATGAATGTAAATGGCAAAACCTAGCAAAATTTAGCAAAGACATCACATTCTATTTAGCTCATACAGGCAAGACAGACAAAATGTCTGAAAATAATGAAATAATGGACAAATTGGTATCATGTTTAGTTACGACTACAATATTAAAATTTGTCATTGAATAAATTCAGAATAAGTCAGCAATAATAATAGTTTATACATTCAACAAACTTGAAAGTTTACCCTAACACTAAAAAATAAGGGAGAATGAAGAACCAAATTAAAATAGGACAACCCTATGATAATCACAATTATAAGGAATCTATAGACAGATGATCATTCGCAAGTTTAATCCCAGCCCTTGGGAAGCATGTACCTTGAGACCCAATACCTGGGAGACAGAGGCTGGCACATAAGAATTACAGAGATCTAAATTTTTTGTTTTTTGTTTTTGGTTTTTCGAGACACGCTTTCACTGTGTAGCTTTGTGCCTTTCCTGGAACTCACTTGGTAGCCCAGGTTGGCCTCGAACTCACAGAGATCCACCTGGCTCTGCCTCCTGAGTGCTTGGATTAAAGGCATGCATCACCACCGCCCGGCAAGATCTAAATTTAAAAGCTGCTTGTAAAGAGCAGGTTGAAATTCAAAGTGGATCCTGCCCCGGACTTCCCTTCTGGACCAGAGAGCTCCCATCCTGCCTCGGACTTCCCTTCTGGATAAGAGCTTCCATCCTGCCCCAGACTTCCCTTCTGAACAAGAGTGCCCATCCTGCCCTGGACTTCCTGTATGGATAAGATCTCCCATCCTGCCCTGGAGTCCCATTTGGACAAGAGAGCTCCCTTCTGGACAAGAGAGAGAGACTTCCTGAATCTGTCAGCTCTTTCTGAACCAAGTGTGCTGATAAGACCAAGAATGAACCACAAAGAGATGGGCAGACATCAAGGCAGTAGTAATAAAACAAAATGAAGAGCAAAACAGCATTACCAGAAAATAGCCCTCCTCCAACATCTAGACCTGAACATCAAAAATTGGAAGAAGCAGAAGAAAACAGCTCTATGAATAACATCATGAAGAAGGTAGAGGCTTGTATAGAGTAAAAGACAAAAAAATGGGAAGAACACTATAAAAAACTAGAGGAAAGGACAAATAAAGTAGAAGAAAACAATAAAGTCCTGGAAGAAAACAATAAAACACTGAAAGAAAATCATGAAAAATCAATGAAACAAATGAAGGAAACAGTCCAAGACCTGAAAAGGGAAATAGAAAAAATGAAGAAGACACAAACAGAGGGAATGCTGGAAATAGAAAATATGAGTAAATGATCAGGAACTACAGATGAAAGTATAACCAACAGAATGCAAGAGATGGAAGAGAGGATTTCTGGCGTTGAAGATACAGTAGAAGAAATAGATTCATCAGTCAAAGAAAACACTAAAGCCAACAAAGTCATGACCCAAAAATGTCCAAGAAATTTGAGACACCATGAAAAGACCAAACCTACAAGGTCTGAGCAATTGTTTAAGTAAAATGAATTAAGTGTATATAAAATTGAACTTTTGTAGTATTTTAGTTATAGATAGTTCATACGCTAAAGGGAATTTTCTGAAGACCAAATTCTTTTATTTCATAGTACATGATCTGCATTCTACATCCCAGTCTAACGTTAGTGATACAAAGATAATTACAGTCTGAACTCCAGTGCTTTGCTTTAACAGGCCCTGTCTCAGGAACATCTTAACAGATGGCAAAAAAAAAAAAAAAAAAAAAAAAAAAAAAAGTAAACGTTAAACAAATTTCTCCTGTGAGTGGCAACTGAGGCTCTTATTGTATGGAAAAACACTAGTGCTACCTCTGCCACTAATTCAGTGTTCGAGGAAGCACCAGCCTTATAGTAGGCGTGTATGTGTGGACTTGTCTAAACTCTACTGTATATCACAATGAAATCTATCTGTCTTGGCAATGTTCAAACGATGTAGATTGTCTTAGGATGAATACTCAGAAGTACTCAGAACTAATGCAGATGTCACCCGAGAGGAGCTAAATTCCTATCATGTATATTGTATTCCACCCCAATTTTACTGGAACTATTGAATAAATTGTTTATTTTCTTTCAGGTTTACTTGATAGTGTATACATTGTCTGGTGTCAAAGAACCTTGACTGGGTTCACCTAAAACATTGTACTGTACTCTCTTGAGTATATCAACTGGATCATTTCACATTTACCCCACCCATATTCAGTTAATTTACAGTGATACTGTGGGGGAAAACAGGGTTAGATAAACAAGATGGAAAAATGCAGTGTGATGTTGTAATCTAAACAAGTGCCTTATGTTTATTGCTAAGAACTGGTGTTATCAACCCTTTTAATAAGAAGGGGTTCCCTCGGCTTGTATTAATTAATATAGGAAAGTAAAGATCCTTTTGTTTTTCTTTATATTCACTATTGTCATTTCTCATTGAAAAGCTAAACTCTGACTAGCTTAGTTTACTTAGCTTTAATTAGATAGTTGAGTCATACATTTTCACTATTTTTTTTCTGTGTTTATTATGCACAACAATAAAATGATCTCTAATAGCAAAAAAAAAAGACCAAACCTACGAATTATGGGGATAGAAGAAGGAGAAGAATACCAACTCAAAGGCACAGAAAATATATTCAACAAGATCATAGAAGAAAACTTTCCCAACTTAAAGACAGAAATGCCTATGAAGATACAAGAAGCCTATAGAACACCAAACAGACTAGACTCCCCCAAAAAGTCCCCTCACCACATAATAATTAAACAACTAAACCTACAGAATAAAGAAAGAATATTAAGAGCAGCAAAGGAAAAAGGCCAAGTGACTTACAAAGGCAAACCCATCAGAATAACACCCGATTTCTCAATGGAGACTTTGAAAGCTGGAAGGACCTGGACAGATGTAATGCAGACACTAAGAGACCATGGATGTCAGTCCAGACTAATATACCCAGCAAAACTTTCAATCATCATAGATGGAAGGAACAAGACATTCCAAGACAAAGCCAGGTTTAAACAATACTTATCCACAAACCCAGCCCTACAGAAAGCACTAGAAGAAAAATTCTAACCTAAGGAAGTCAGATACACCCTCCAAAACACAGGCAATAGATAAAGCCACAGCAGTAAACCCCAAAGAAGAGAAGTACACACAAACTACCACCAAAAAATAACAGGGATGAACAACCACTGGTCATTAATATCCCTTAATATCAATGGACTTAATTCACCTATAAGAAGACATAGGCTTACAGAATGGATATGAAAGCAGGACCCATCTTTCTGCTGCATACAAGAAACACATCTCAAATTCAAAGACAGACACTACCTAAGAATAAAAGGCTGGGAAAAGACTTTCTAATCAAACAGTCTTAAGAAACAAGAGGGTTTAGCCATCCTGATATCCAGCAAAATAGACTTCAAACTAAAATCAATCTAAACAGATCAAGAAGGGCATTACATACTCATCACAGGAAAGATCCACCAAGATGAAGTTTCAATTCTGAACATTTATGCCCCAAACACAAGGGCACCAACTTATGTAAAAGAAACATTACTAAAGCTTAAACCACATATAAAACCCCACACATTAATAGTGGGAGATCTAAACACCCCACTTTCACCACTGGACAGATCTCCCAAATAGAAACTTAACAGAGAAATAAAGGACTTAACTGATGTCATGACCCAAATGGACCTAATAGATACCTACAGAACATTCCATCCTAACAAAAAAGAATATACCTATTTCTCAGCACCCCATGGAACTTTCTCTAACATTGACCACATACTTGGCCACAAAGCAAATCTCAACAGATACAAAACAATTGGAATAACCTCCTGTGTTCTATCAGACCACCATGGTTTAAAGTTAGATATCAACAACAACAAAAACTACAGAAAACCTACAATCTCATGGAAACTGAATAATGCTCAACTGAATCACCAATGAGTTAAGGAGAAATAAAGAAAGAAATTAAAGACTTCCTAGAGATCAATGAAAATGAATACAACACATACCCAAACTTATGGGACACTATGAAAGCAGTGCTAAGAGGGAAATTCATAGCACTAAATGCCCACATCAAGAAGTTGGAGAAATCTCACACCAGTGACTTAACAGCACACCTGAAAGCACTAGAACAAGAAGAAGTAAAGTCTGCCAGGAAGAATAGACGCCAGGAAATTATCAAAGTGAGAGGTGAAATCAATAAAATAGAAACAAAGAGAATACAAAAAATTAATGAAACAAAGAGTTGGTTCTTTGAGAAAATCAACAAGATAGACAAGCCCTTATCCAAACTAATGAAAAGTCAGAGAGAGAGAGAATCCAAATCAACAAAATCAGAAATGAAAAGGGGGACATAACAACAGACATTATGTTAATCCAGAGAATCATCAGGTCCTACTTCAAAAACCTCTACTCCACAAAACTGGAAAGTCTAAAAGAAATGGATAATTTTCTGGATAGGTACCACATACCTAAGTCAAATCAAGACCAGATAAACTATTTAAATAGTCCAATAACCCCTAAGGAAATAGAAACATTCATTAAAAGCCTCCCAAGCAAAAAAAGCCCAGGACCAGATGGTTTCAGCACAGAATTCTACCAGATCTTCAAAGAAGAGTTAATACCAATACTCTCTAAATTGTTCCACACAATAGAAACAAAGGGAACATTACCAAACTACTTCTATGAGGCTACAATTACCTTGATTCCTAAACCAAACAAGGACACAACAAAGAAAGAGAATTACAGTCCGATCTCCCTCATGAACATTGATGCAAAAATACCCAATAAAATATTGGAAACAGACTCCAAGAACACATCAAAACAATTATCCACCATGATCAAGTAGGCTTCATCCCTGGGATGCAAGGGTGGTTCAACATACGAAAGTCTGTCAATGTAATACACCATATAAACAAACTCAAAGGAAAAGAAAACACATGATTATCTCACTAGATGTAGAAAAGGCATTTGACAAAATCCAACACCCCTTCATGATAAAGGTCTTAGAATGATCAGGAATACAGGGAACATACCTAAACATAATAAAGGCAATTTACAGCAAGCCAACAGCCAACATCAATTAAATGGAGAGAAACTCAGAGCAATTCCACTAAAATCAGGAATGAGCCAAGGCTGTCCACTCTCCCCATACTTATTCAATATAGTACTTGAAGTTCTAGCCAGAGCAATAAGACAACATAAGGAGATTAAGGGGATACAAATTGGAAAGGAAGAAGTCAAGTTTTCCCTATTTGCAGATGGCATGATAGTATACTTGAATGACCGCAAAGATTCAACCAAGGAACTGATACAGCTTATATACACCTTCATCAACATAGCAGAATACAAGACCAACTCAAGGACACAAAAAAGAAATCAGTAGCCCTCCTATATACAATTGACAAACAGGCTGAGAAGGAAATCAGAAATACATCACATTTTACCATAGCCACAAATGATATAAAATACCTTGGGGTAACACTAACCAAGCATGTGAAGGACCTATATGACAAGAACTTTAAATCCCTGAAAAAAAACATTGAAGATGTCAGAAAATGGAAATATCTCCCATGCTCATGGATAGGCAGGACTAACATAGTAAAAATGGCAATTTTACCACAAGCATTCTAAAGATTAAATGCAATCCCCATCAAAATACCAACACAATTCTTCACAGACCTGGAAAGAATAATACTCAACTTCATATGGAAAAAAAAAAAAAAACAGGATAGCCAAAAGAATCCTGTACAATAAAACAACCTCTAGAGGCATCATGATCCATGACTTCAAGCTCTACTATAAAGCTACAGTAATAAAAACAGCTTGGTATTGGCATAAAAACCAACATGTGGACCAATGGAATCGAAGTGGAGACCCTGATATTAATCTGCACGCCTATGAACATATAATTTTTGACAAAGAAGCCAAAAGTGTACAATGGAAAAAAGAAAGCATCTTCAACAAATGGTGCTGGCATAACTGGATATCAACATGTAGAAGGCTGCAAATAGATCCATATCTGTCACCGTGCACAAACTTAAGTACAAGTGGATCAAGGACCTCAACATAAATCCAGCTACTCTGAACCTGCTAGAAGAGAAAGTAGGAAGTAGTCTTGAACACATTGGCATAGGCGATCACTTCCTAAATATAACACCAGTAGCTCAGACACTGAGAGAAACAATCAATCAATGGGACCTCTTGAAACTGAGAAGCTTTTGTAGAGCAAAGGATACAGTCAACAAGGCAAAGTGACAGCCTACAGAATGGGAAAAGGTCTTCACCAACCCCCATCTGACAGAGGACTGATATCCAGAATATATAAGGAACTCAAGAAATTAGACATCAAAATGTCCAACAGTCCAATTAAGAAATGGGCTATAGAACTAAACAGAGAATTCTCAACAGAGGAAACTCAAATGGCTGAAAGACATTTAAGGAATTGCTCAACATCCCTAATCATCAGGGAAATGGAAATCAAAATGACTCTGAGATACTACCTTACACCTGGAGAGGATGTGGAGCTAAGGAACACTCCTCCATTCCTGGTGGGAATGCAAGTTTGTACAACCACTTTGGAAATCAATGTGGTGCTTTCTTAGAAAATTGGCAATCAATCTCCCCCAATATCCAACTATACCACTCTTGGGCATATTCCCAAGGAATGATCAATCACACCACAAGGGCTCTTGCTCAGCTATGTTCATATCAGCATTGTTTGTAATAGCCAAAACATGGAAACAACCTAGATGCCCTTCAACTGACCAATGGATAAATAAAATGTGGTACATATACACAATGGAATACTACTCAGCAGAGAAAAACAATGACAACATGAGGTTTGCAGGCAAATGGATGGATCTAGAAAAAATCATCCTGAGTGAGGTAACCCAGACTCAGAAAGACAAATATGGTATGTACTCACTCATAGTAGGATACTAGATGTGGAACAAGGATGACTGGACTGCTACTCACATCACCAGTGAGGCTACCTGTAAAACAGGACCCCAAGAAAGACAGGGGATCACCCAATGATGGAGAAATGGCTGAGATCTACATGAACAGCCTGGACATGAGTTGGGGTTATGAAGGGCAAGCGTCGAGGGAAAGAGAGCTTGGGGGAGCAGGAGATCCCAGCTGGATCAAGAACAGAGAGGGAGAACAATGAATAGGAGACCATGGTAAATGAAGACCACATGAGAATAGGAAGAAGCAAATTGCTAGAGAGACCCACAGAAATCCACAAAGATACCCCCATAATAGACTACTGGCAATGGTCGAGAGACATCCAGAACTGACCTATTAGGGTGATGGGATGGCCAAACACCCTAATAGTCGTGCCAGAAACCCCATCCAATGACTGAGGGTTCTGGATGCAGAGATCCACGGCTAGGCCCCGGGTGGAGCTCTGGGAGTCTAATTAGCGAGAAAGAGGGGGGTTTATATGAGCGAGAGTTGTTGAAACCAAGGTTGGATAAAGCACAGGGACAAATAGCCAAACGAATGGAAACACATGAACTATGAAACAAAGGCTGAGGGGCCTCCAACTGGATCAGGCCCTCTGAATAGGTGAGACAGTCAATTGACTTGATCTGTTTGGGAGGCATCCAGACAGTGGAACAGGGTCTTGTGCTCATTGCATGAGTTGGCTGTTTGAAACCTGGGGCTTATGCAGGGTCGTTTGGCTCGGCCTGGGAGCAGGGGTCTGGACCTGCCTGGACTGAGTCTACCAGGTTGATGTCAGTCCTCGGGGGGAGGATTTCCCTGGAGGAGGTGGGAATGGGGGATGACCTGGGGGGAAGAGGAGGGAAGCGGGATGTGGTGGTAATATAATTGTACTGAAATATTATTTTGATTGTATGTTAATAAATAAAGTTGTCCGGGGGTCAGAGCTATTAGAGCCATAGCAAGAGTGTGGCGGTGGTGGCACACGCCTTTAATCCCATAAGATCTCTGTGTGTTCAGGGATATAGCCAGCATTGGAGACATATGCCTTTAAGACCTAGGGGCTGTACATTCAGACAGTGATGAGGCAGTCATGTGTTTGGGTTTACAACCAATGAGAAGGCAGAACAACATACTATAAAAAAACGAACCGACAGGAAGTAGGTCTCTTTTCGCGAAGCTGGGACAGCAGGAGAAGGGTGAGATTTTAGCTCTGAGCTCTGACCTCTCGGCTTTCTCTCTTACATTGTTTCTGTGTTTCTTATTTAATAAGACGGTTGGTTACATCTATATCTGGCAACGTGACAAGAATCCATTAAAAACTGCTTGGCTGGTGGCAGGTCCGCTTCCCGCAGGGCGGAGGCGCCCGCAGTGGCGGCCGGCGGCGGCGGCGGTGGCGGCAAGCGGCACACGGCTGTGGCGGCGATCGGCAATCTTAGTCCGAGCAGCGGCTTCTTAGCCTGGGTCTAGTTCTGCTTGACCTCAGGCTGGACTATTGGTGACCTGCTTGCTTAAATCCTGCTTGCTTAAAGCCGGTGCTACAAACAACTCAGAGTTGCCCTGCCAAACAGGGCCCTGCCCTGAAAGCCAACGCACGTGGTCGGAGCTTAAGGAAGCCAGACCCAAGCCTTGACTCGGCACAAGAGGGAACACGTGGCTGCATTTAAACTTTAGCCAGCTATGCTTTCTTGTTCTCTCTCTCTCTCTCTCTCTCTCTCTCTCTCTCTCTCTCTCTCTCTTTCTCTCTTTCTTTCTCTCTTTCTCTTTGGATTTACACCTGGGACACTAGGTGGCTGTTTTGAAAATCCCCTCGGATTTCTACTGTTCTACGCAGATTTGGTAAGTCATAACATATCAGATATTTGAAAGGAAACTATCTAAAAGAGAATTTTTTTCCACATTAAAAAACAAATGGGTTTTATGTGTACATTGGAAGAAAATTGGTTTTTGTTCGAAATTTTAGGCAGTCTGACAATGGAACAACTATATAATATTAGTATTGGTGGAATTATGCACCTTATCACTATAATAATCCACATTTTAATATTTAAAAAGATAGTCAATTTAAGTGCCAGGATAACAGCTTTAGAAGAACTTGTTAAACCTGTAAAAATTGAGACAGAAGAAATTAACAGTGAAGTTGTTTCAAGTCAGGATCATAAGGTTGCAGAAAGAAAGCCTGTTTTCACACAGTCACCCTTAATTTATCCTGTAACCGTACAGCAGATGCCTGATCAAATGGCTACACAAAATACTTGGGCTCCAATTGAAATGTTGGATTTAAAAAGGTTTAAGGAGGCAATAGTATCTTATGGCATGCATTCCCCATATGTAAAGCAAATGTTAAACTCTTGGTCAACATATAATAGGATAGTACCACAGGACTGGCGGGACCTTGCACAAGGTGTTCTGGAACCCAGCCAGAGACTTCAATTTCTGACTTGGTTTAAAGAGGAGGCTAAAAACATAGAAAAACAATGGAGGAATAAAGGAATACAAGTTTGCCAGGATCAGCTTATGGGCGAAGGCCAATATGCTTCAGCACAAACACAATGTTTATATGATGTCCAATACCTAATTTTATGTCGAATGGCAGCCTTGAATGCATGGGACAGAGTTGAGGAACCAGGAAAAAAATCTGAGTCATTTACAAAGGTGATGCAAGGCCTAAAATAGTCTTTTACAGATTTTTTACGAAGACTGGCTTTAGCAGTAAAGAGAATGGTCTCAGATTCAGAAGCTAGTAAGGCAATAATTGAATCCTTGGCCTTTGAGAATGCGAATGCAGCATGCAAAAGAATAATCAGGCCATTAAGGGCAAGATCTGCACCTATGGAAGATTGGATTAGAGAAACAATGTTGAAGCTGATGAGCATGATGATACATGGGTAGGAGAAGTAATTTCAAAAGGTTTGAGGAGTGTTAGATGTTTTAGATGTGGAAAGCAAGGACATTTGAAAAGGGACTGTAAACAGGTCATTCCCAGAAACAATGTTTCTTCAAGGAACAATGGCAACAGAATGCCCTTCCTTCTGGAGTATGCAGAAGGTTGTAAGGGAAAACATTGGACCAATGAATGTAGATCAACAAGGGACAGACAGGGTAATCCTTTGCCTCAGGCTTCGGGAAACTCCCAGAGGGGCCTCAGGCAGGCCCCGGTGCAAATCCAGTTCAAACCTTTCCTGCAGCCATAGAGGAAATGCCTGCTCTGGAGAGCAATTAAATAACCAAATGCCTATTGGAATAAATCATGCTGGTCAGGATGATGAAACAGAGAGAATAGAAAATTCAGGAGAAAACATAAAATTTTTGGCAAACTTCTATTAATGAACAGAGACCAAAATTAACAATAAAAATAAATGGTGTTTTGTTGTCTGGTCTGGTAGACACAGGTGCGGACGTTACCATAAATTG